>NW_024064879.1:318071-377167 GCF_009727055.1 Benincasa hispida | reverse complement strand
CTACGAGTGGAAGTCTGCTATTAATAAAAATTTGGACGAAGTTGGGTTAAAAGGGCACTTATGAACCCTCGAAAAGTAGTTTTTGTACCATCGTGACGAAACTTAGGCAAAAAAGGTCGAGAAAGTGTCCCGGAAAGGACGAACTTTGGATTTCTAACATGTGGAAGTCGACTATGAATAAAAATTTGGATGAGTTTGGTTTCAAAAGTTACTTGTGAACCCTGGAAAGTAGCTTTTGTACCAATTGTTGTCGAAGTTAGGAACAAAAGGTCGGAAAGAGTCCGAAAAGGACGAACTTTGGATTTCTACAAGTGGAAGACTGCTATAATCTAAAAATTTTGACGAAGTTGGGTTAGAAAGGTACTTATGAACCTGGAAAGTAGTTTTTGTACATTGTGGACGAAACTTAGGCACAAAGGTCGTGAAAGAGTCCGAAAGGGGTGAACTTTTGATTTCTAGAACTGGAAGTCTGCTATTACTAAAAATTTTGAGGAACTTGGGTTAAAAAGGTACTTATGAACCTAAAAGTAGCATTGTACCATTGCGGACGAACTTAGGCAAATAGTTCGAAAGAGTTTTCCAAAAAAGGACGAACTTTTGATTTCTACAAGTGGAAAGTCTACTATTACTAAAAATTTTGGACGAAGTTGGTTAAAAAGGTACTTATGGACCCTGGAAAGTAGTTTTGTACGATTGTGGACGAACTTAAGCCAAAAAGTCGTGAAGAGTCCGAAAAGAACGGACTAGAGGTTTCTAACAAGTGGAAGTCTGCAATGTCTAAAATTTGACGAAAGTTTGGCTCAAAAGATACTTGTATACGCTAGAAAGTATTTTGTACCATTGTGGACGAACTTAGGCACAAAAGGTCGAGAAAGAGTCGGAAAGGACGAACTTTTTGGATTTCACAAGTGGAAAGTCTGTACGACCAAAACTTTGGACGAAGTTTGGTTAAAATGGTACTTATGAACCCTGGAAAGTAGTTTTGTACGATTGTGGAAGAACGTAGGCACAAAAGGTACAAAAAGTTTGGATGAAGTTTGATTAAAAGTGGTAGACTAGCATGAACCAAATCCAAAGTTCGTCCTTTTCGGACTCTTTCTCAACCTTTTGTGCCTAAGTTCGTCCACAGTGGTATGGAACTACTTTCTAGGGTTCATAAGAACCTTTTGAACCAAACTTCGTCCAAGTTTTTAGTCATAGCAGACTTCCAGTCGTCGAAATCCAAAGTTCGTCCTTTTTCGGACTCTTTCTCTACCATTTGTGCCTAAGTTTGTCCACAATATGGACTAAAGTGGATTTATTATGATTTTGGCATTGTTTTTCTTTGAATTTCTTGTGGAAATTTGTAATTGCTCACATGTTTATGAGCATTAATGTGTGAAAAAGGGGTCTGTAAATTTTTTGGAGTCATTAGAGTTGAAATTAGGTTGTAATTACTTGATTCCGAGAGAGAGAACAGCAGCAAAATTGAAGAAATTTTAATCACAGACCCGAAAATGCTCCCAGACCCGAGAAAAGGCTCCCAGACCCGACCCACCAGCCCGAGCGCTCCGACTCGATTTCTCGCACGCCTGCCCCTCCCCAGATCTGAACCGCGCACCCGTGTGTCTACCCGATTTCTCCACCTGAACCGGTTCAAAGTTGTCTCGCGCAACCCGCGCACCTGTGCACCCTCCTGCTCCGCCTCCATTGACCCGCCCTGCGCTTCCGTTGACTGCCCAGCGTGCGTTGACCAGCCACTCCAGATGCTTTGGACCGATCCATTTAACCTGGTTGAGCCGGTTTGACCCGTTCAGTTTGGTTTTTGGTGTTTTTGGACTGGTTCGAGTGGTTTCTGAGCGGTTCCAGATGGTTCAAAGTGTGTGAAGCCGGTTCTGGAAACTAGTTGCTGATTTTTGTAATAAATTAGTTATTTGTTTGTTTTTAATGCCAAAATTAGTCCACTTTAGTGTTGTTTACCTATTATGCATGTGATGTATAATGTTGTTTGATTATGTGTGCATATAGTATGCCATATAGTTTTGAAACCCCACCATAGGAAAAGCATGTGACATGCGTTTGTTATATCTTATAAGTATTATAAAATATATACTATGAATGCTTAGTTTTAATATAAGTGTTATATTAAAGAAGGTTTGATTGAAGGAAGCATGTTATAGATGAATGCTCTAGGGTTATAATTGTTATAATTTATTTTATAATTGTTATAAAATAACTGAGACTTCTAAAATCTATAATACAGATAAGATGCATGCTCACTTAGGCTTAACCATCGAGCAATCCCTTTTTTCATAGAAAATAGGTCAATATCTTGTAAAATCGAAGTTACAAGAAAACTCACCTGGCAAGATCTTGGCAAAAAGTCAGATAAGATGACTAAGGTTGAAGGTTTTTAAGTTGATGGTTCATGGAACACCTACTACCTGGAGATCAAGCTGACGTCTGAGTTAGGTTAAACCGATTTTATGAGCATGCGTGAGCAGTATGAGGTAATAAAATTTGTTTATCACCGAGACATCGTAGGTTAAAAATCCAGTATAAAAGTTATACTTGGATGAACCACCTAGACTTAGGATATATTTAGTTAGCTGAAATGTATCGCTAAGTATTTTATACCCTAACCGTCTAGAACACTTCAGCTGGAGAGAAGTAATGTAGTTTTAGCTCTAGTGTCCCTAAGAGTTCACAACGTGAGATTCATGTTTGGCTTTGGGCCGCCCTAGGAGTGGACTCAATTCGGAGAGTGTTTGTATGAGTCAATACCAAGGTGAATAGGGGAAGTTGTTCATAGTAAGTGGGAGAAGGAAGTGTGTCAACACATCCTACGGTCTCTTCCATTAGGTCGCACCGTGAGATTCCTATAATGCGCCTGCATGTTTGCCCTGGAGCGACCTTACCAATCGGAGGGTTGTATTTAGTGATTCGAAAATCCGCGAACTCTAGAATGAATAGGGTCTCTCAGGTCCGTTTTTATTCTTGTCTTTCCTTATTTCGGGGAACATAATGATTCTGATCTTTGAGGTCTGAAAATGGAGGGTCACACTTACAAGAATTACTAAGTGTTAGTAAATTCTTGACCAAAGTAGCGATAACTAAGTTACTATAGGAATAAGAGTTATTCTGGTGATAGTATCTAGTCAAGATAGTCTTGGTTGAACGGAGGAAAAGTTGATCACCCCTCGGTGGAGGTTATTCTAAACCATTGAAATATCGTTGCAAAATATAATAATGAAGGGTACATTATTAGTTTTTTTGCTGAACTTGATTGGATTTAAAAGATTGATGTTTTTTTACTAAAAAGGATATGTTTTTCTTTTCAGCATGACTAGCTCTTTAGATCAACTATTAGCTTCTGAAAAACTTAACGGCAACAACTACTCAACATGGAAAACAAATCTGAATTCAACACTAATAATTGATGACCTGAGATTTGTCTTAACTGAGGAATGTTCTCAGGCCTCTGCCTCGAAAAAAAGTACAAGGTAAATATGATTTATGAGTTGCTGAAACATGTTTAGTGGAGTATGATACCTCAACCTAGATATTGGATTCAGGAGCCATTAATCATATTTGCTTCTCTTTTCAGGAAATTAGTTCTTGGAAAAAGCTTGAAGAAGGCAAGATCACCCTCAAGGTTGGAATAGGAGAGGTTGTCTCGGTCGAAGCAGTGGGAGACTTGAAGTTGTTTTTCAATGATAGATATATCATACTTAAAGATGTTTTGTATGCTCCTAAAATGAGACGGAATTTAATATCTATCACATGTATATTGGAACAAATGTATAAAATATCTTTTGAAGTTAATGAAGCGTTCATTTTCAGAAAAGGTATTCAAATTTGTTCTACTATACTTGAAAATAACTTATATAAGTTAAGACTAACTAAAGAAAAAATTGTCTTAAATACTGAGATGTTTAGAACAGCCGAAACTCAGAATAAAAGACATAAAGTTTCTTCTAATGCCTATCTATAACACTTAAGACTTGGCCACATAATCTCAAAAGGATTGAGAGATTGGTTAAGAATGGACTCCTAAATCAGTTAGAAGACAATTCTTTACCTCCATGTGAGTCTTGTCTTTAGGGAAAAATGACTAAGAGATCTTTTTACTGGAAAAGGTCTCAGGTCACATTACCCTTAGAGCTCGTACATTCGGACCTCTGTGGACCGATGAACATTAAAGATCGAGGTGGAATGAATATTTCATAAGTTTTATTGATGATTATTCAAGGTATAGTCATATTTACCTAATGCATCACAAGTCTGATTCTTTTGAAAAGTTCAAAGAATATAAGGCTGAGGTTGAGAACCAGTTAGGTAAAACAATTAAGACACTAATATGATAGAACACGGAATCTGATCGAGGTGGAAAGTACATGGACTTAAGATACCAGGACTATATGATAGAACACGGAATCAAGTCATAACTCTCTACACCTAATATGCCTCAACAAAACGGTGTATCTAAAAGAAGAAACAGAACCATGTTGGACATGGTTCCCTCAATGATGAGTTTTGCTAAGTTACCTGATTCCTTTTGGGGACATGCATTAGAGACTGTTGTCTATATTTTGAATAACGTTCCCTCTAAAAGTGTTTCAGAAACACCTTATGAGCTATGGAAAGGGCGTAAAGGTAGTTTACGTCACTTTAGGATATGGGGATGCCCGGCACACGTGTTGGTGGAAAATCCTAAAAAATTGGAACGTCGTTCAAAACTATGCCTATTTAATGTAGGTTATCCAAAAGAAACAAAAGGTGGTCTATTTTATGATCCTCAAGAGAATAAGGTATTTGTATTGACAAATGCCACATTCTTAGAAGAAGACCACATAAGAAGTTATCAATCTTGCAGTAGACTAGTATTGAATGAAAATTCCAAAAGCGCTACATATAGAGCTAGTTCATCTACTAAAGTAGTAGATAAAACTAGTACATCTGGTCAGTCACATCCTTCTCAAGAGTTGAGAATGCCTTGACGTAATGCAAGGGTTGTTCATCAGCCTGACTGTTACTTGGGTTTAACAGAAACACAAGTCGTCATACCTAATGATAGCATAGAGGATCCATTGACCTATAAACAGGCAATGAAAGATGTGGACCGTGATCAGTGGGTCAAAGCCATGGACCTCAAAATGGAGTCTATGTACTTCAATTCTGTCTAGAAACTTGTAGATCAACTAAATGATGTAAAACCAATTGGTTGAAAGTGGATCTAAAAGAGAAAACGAGACCAAGCCGGTAAAGTACAGACTTTTAAGGCTCGACTTATGGCAAAGGGTTATACCCAGAGAAAAGGAGTGGACTATGAAGAAACTTTCTCTCCCGTTGCCATGCTTAAGTCGATTAGAATACTCTTATCCATTGCCACCTTTTATAACTATGAAATTTAGCAAATGGATGTGAAGACGGCCTTTCTAAACGGCGATCATGAAGAGAGTATCTATATGGCTCAACAGAGGGGTTTATTGCATAGGGTCAAGAACAAAAGGTTTGTAAGCTTCAAAAATCCATTTATGGGTTGAAACAAGCTTCTAGATCTTGAAATATAAGAATGTTGACGAGCCTTGTGTTTACAAGAAGATTGTCAATTCTACTATAGCATTCTTAGTTTTATATGTTGACGATGTTCTACTCATTGGGAATGAAGTAGGTTATCTTACTGACGTCAAGCAATGGCTAACACAAGTCATGTCTCAAGCAAATGAAATATTAACCGCAAGACAATTCCAAATGAAATATTTAGGAAATGCGCAGTATGTTCTCGGGATTCAGATTATTCGAAATCAAAAGAACAGAACACTAGCCATGTCTCAAGCAACTCATATAGACAAAATGTTATCTAGGTATAAGATACAGAATTCCAAAAGAGGTCTGTTACCTTACAGATATGGAATTCATTTTTTAAAGGATCAATGCCCTAAGACACCTCAAGAGGTTGAGGATATGAGATGTATTCCCTATGCTTCCGCAGTAGGGAGGCTGATGTATGCAATGTTATGTACTAGACATGACATATGCTACGCAGTAGGGATAGTCAGTAGGTATCAGTTCAATCATGGATATGATCATTGGACTGCCGTTAAGAATATCCTCAAGTATCTTAGGAGAATGAGGAACTACATGCTTGTGTATGGTACTAAGGATTTGATCCTTACTAGATACACTAACTCTGATTTTCAAACCGATAAAGATGCAAGAAAATCTACATCGGGATCAATGTTAATTCTGAATGGAGGAGCAGTAGTGTGGAGAAGTGTGAAGCAAAATTATATTGCAAACTCCACAATGGAAGCTGAATACGTAGCTGCATGTGAAGAAACAAAGGAAGCAGTATGGTTGAGAAAATTCTTGACAGATTTGGAAGTTGTTCTAAATATGCATCTGCCTATCACCTTATATTGTGATAATAGTGGTGCAGTTGCAAATTCAAGAGAACCAAGAAGCCACAAGCGCGGCAAGCGTATTAAGCGCAAATACCATCTTATCCGGGAGATTGTACATTGTGGAGACGTTGTAGTAACCCAGATACCTTCTGAGCAAAACATTGTTGATCCTTTTACAAAGGCCCTCACGGCTAAAGTGTTTGAAGGTCATCTACAGAGTTTATGTCTACAAATTTTGTAAACTAGGACAAGTGGGAGAACTTTTGGGTATATGCCCAAGTTTATTGTATTCATATGTTTATTGTACTCATATGTTTCTCACTTAAATTCAACATTGTGATACTCCACTAGGAGTTTTAGTCCAAATGGGAGTTTGGACTATGTCACCATATTTCTATGATAATTAGGGATGAACGTTTCCAAATGCAAGATTGTTTCCATTTTTAGAAATACTTCTTGCTTTAGTTAACTTATTCCATCAACCTTCTTTCGAGAGGTGGATTAACATCTTCACTTCTGCTCTCGCAGGTGAAGATGCCATTGAGCAAATGTTAAATAAACTTAGCTGACATCTTCCACATGCATTGACTCACTCGCTCAATCCTTACCCCACACCCTAGAATTTTAGTGACTCATGATGAAAGAAATGAAGGATGGATGCATAATGGCGAACAGAGAGATGAAGATGAACTTTGTAGTGATATTAATTGGTAAAGCGTTTGTTACAGAGACATGAATGATAGATAGAAAATGAACAACAAACGATGATCAAAAAGTAAGAACAGTCGAGAGCTGCGTGTCAATATCCTGGGACGAATCCCAATCAGAGCTGTTTGCTTGCCGGCGTGTTGGATGAGTGGAGGAATGAGGTGGAGAACTTCCTTCTTTTTGTTATTCTCCCTTCGTCCCTCCTCCTTTCTCTTCGTCTTCTTTCAGCTTGTGTTGTTATTTATAGACTTTAGCGCCTCTTGCCTCAGTGGTCCCGCGCTAAAAAGTTAGTTTTTCTTGTCGTGGCTGGTGGGAATGTCCGCTGTGCTGCACGTTCCATTTTTCAGGCTGTATGTCAGAAAAAGCTGTACGATTTCAAAAATTCCCTAGAATACATTGATCTTATTGTTTATGAGCAATTGTCGAATGCGGTGATACCTGCTACCTGCAAAACAAAGGTTTGGACATCCTTTTTGCCTTCGCAATGTGGTTCGCGGGTGTGTTTGCGATACTTTTACAAGCTTCACGTTTCTAAGCCAATTTTACTACATTCGACGCAACTTTTCCTTCATATTACCACATATTATAAGTAAGACGGTATAAATAACTTGTATTTTTACAAGTTATCACAACCCCAAATTTAAAAGTATGCTTGTCCTCAAGCATATCCTATACTAAGGCAATTCAGCTTAAGTTCTAAGTCATTGTTTTGCGTCGATCAACTACTCAGAATGCTATTCCTCTACATAATTTCTTAAAATCACTTGTTCTTTCTATCCTTTGAACGTTTCTTTAGAATGTTCTACTTTAGTCTTACTTTAGACAAACCTCTTGCTCAAAGTTCCCTTCTTGTTTCGAAAAGATGTTTTCTCTTTCTTGTAAAAACGGAATGCACCTTTTATGTCATAGCCTGGTTTGCGTCATATCTTAGAGATCGTTGATCATGGTTACATTCTTCGTTTTGGCTTGCTCCCACGGGTTACATAATTGAACTATCGTTTAGTTCTTGGAGCTTCGTCTACACGATCGAGCTGCCATTTGGTAAACGACAGAAGAATTTCAAGCCTCAACATACTACCTCCCCTGACTCTTGAATTGTTATTGACTGTTAAATCTGAGTGTTTTGTGATTGTGAATGTGAAGTTCATAGTCGTCTGCGACAACAAGTGGTATTAGAGCTTAGTGAGCAGTTCTTTTCCCAAGTGAGATGGAGCTTACAATCATGTTCTTTTTTAATAGACCATTACTAACAGATATTTATAGACTTCTATCATTATCTATCAAGGATATAATTCATGATGTACCTAATAGAATTACATTGGACATATATTCATCACTGATCATCATCAATTTTTTCTAGATGCCCTACAACTTCAAACTCATTTTGCTGCAATAATACAATACAATGTAATGTGTCATTGTTACATAAGAATCAAGAAAGTCATAGAATTTTCTGTTAATGATAGACACTGATAAAATTCTATTAGTGTCTATCACTGGTGAGCAGTGATAGACCTAGTGTACATCTAATTGACTTTCATGACAATATTTAGCTTAACAGAGACAATATGTAGCTTAACAGAGAAAATGCATAGCTTAAGAGACGAAGCAAACATTTTTCTTTCCATCCTCTTCCTCGAACACTGTTGTTAATTCTTGTGTCTTTGGGATTTCCAAAGGTAGAGGTTGTATATCTTCAAAATAATCTTGTGATTGAATCTTTTGTGTTTGTGTATAAGATTTCTAAAACAAAAAACATAAATCAAATACAAAGATAATGAAAAGAATGAGATTCCTATCATAAAAGACAAAACAAATGGATGCGTTGATAAGTGATATGTCACTCTCTATCAGTACATAAAATTGTATACAAACCTTTCCTTCATTCCCAATTTTAATCTACAAAAAAAAAAAAAAAATAGTATAGTTAGTAAATGTATGTTTACATTTAAAAGTAAAATAACACATTTCAAAACACTTACATGAGCTACATAATCCGCACCATAATTCACCATTTTGTCAATTTCATAATTTCTTTCAAGAATTTGTAAGCTACAAGAAGGAGCTTTGTTTTTGTCTATGGTCTCCTCAACCACTTTTTCTTGTTCTTCTTGTGAAAACCTTTCATTTGGAAGTATTTCTATGATGGTTTTTAACATTTTGATGATCTCTTCTTGGCCTTGTTTCAACACCATTTTTCATTTCTTCTATTTCCTCCATTGTATTTTTCCCATGCTCATTTTTTCCTCCAATTAAATCACTTTCTTCATTTATTTTTTCTTTTTTTTTTCTCTTTCTAACTTTTCCTTCTCCTTTTCCTCCAAATCTATCAAACATTTGATAGTGGTTGATTGTGATTCTTCTTCTATTGGAACTAGTGGAATTACACAAAACTACAAGTTTAAACACATGTTAAATCATTAGTTCAAAAACAAGAAAACACTAACAAGTTTTTTTTTTTTTATATATGAAGTCTATCACTATCTATCAGTGATAAACTATTATCTGTTTTTTGTTTGAAACCATTGCACGTAATAAAAACAAGGCTATGAAATTCTGTTATCTGTTTTTTCTTTGAAACCATTGCAAGTAATAAAAACAAGGCTATGAAATTATAGAAAATACTTACATCATTTCTTTGAAAGATATTCTCTTCAAGATTTCTCCAATGATCAGTTGCAAGCACTCCCATGATATTATTCATATACATTGATTCAAATTTTTCTTCCAAATCCAATATCTATTGTTGAAAGTTTTGGTATTATTTCGAATGCCCAATAAACTAGTGCCAAAGGGAAACCTTGAAGGCATACAGAATCCTTTTCAGTAGAAGAAGCATTATTGAAAAATTGATATCAAGTTATATGACAATCGTCCCCAAGAATAGGTTTTAAATTCTTCTTCATTATTTAATATGCTAACATGTTTCCAATTAACAACATTGTGACCTTGCCTTGGGATTAAAAAGGACTCTAAGAGAAGGAGGTTTGCCAACTTAACCTTGACACTATCACTTTCAGAATCATGTAGGAACTTAAAGCTTCTCTCAATGTCTTTTCTGTCAATCGAATCATTATTCTTAAAGACTATTTTTCTAAGTTCAGAAATTTGCTCTTTTCCTTCTAAATCTATTGATGGTAGTTAAGTACTACTTAAACCTGTGATTAAACAAAACTCTTTCAATCCAAACTCTATTGTATGCCCATTAAAGTTAAAAGCCAAGACATTTGGCTTATTTGTGATGTATTGTCTTCTTAGAAGGTAGTTTATGAATATTGTGTGCATTTTCTCAATTTTTATATTTAGAAAGTGTCTAAAAGGACCATTTCTAAAAGTATTTAATTTCCTATTATCTAATTGATTTTTAATAATTTGTATTACATCTAATAATATGCATATTGTTATCTTCAAATGCTTGTTCTGGTCTTGCATTATTATTTGATGTTCATGTTCTTGTTCCACCTGTTTAAACATACAAGTATCAGCAATAAACAAGTGATATATGTCTATATTCTATCATAAACTATCATTCACTATTATCATTTAATGAATTTTATCACTATCTATCATCAAAAGACAGTGATGGAAGTCTAACAGTGTCTATCATTGATAGACAATGATGGAAATCTGAATTCTATCCTTTTCTATCGCTGATAGAATGTGATAGACTTCTATCACTATCTATTGCATACTATGAAATGTGATAAAATAATGATAATGTCTATAACTATCTATCATCGATAGACACTTATAGAAATTTGAATTCTAACACTGTCTATTGTCTCTTTATATACTAAACCATAACAGTTGTAAGTAGCCTATGAATGATAAAAACACTATCTATAAAAGAAATACAAAACACCAACTGTAAGTGGCCCAAACTAAACATGGTATGAATGATAGAGAACATAAAATATATGAGAAAATGTTCATATCACTGATCGATAGTGATATATCCCTATTAATGTCTATCATAGTTTTTTTATACCTCTAGTTTTAGTTTCCCTTGTTCTCCCTTCTGAATTTTTGACTTCTTTTGTTTATTTGATGATCCTTCTTCTTTAACAGTCTTCTTTTTTATGTTGCTTACCATTTCTACACAAAAATTAGGTTAATAAATATTACCAGTAAACAAAATCAAACTTAATAACTATAATCACGAAAGGACAAGAGTTATACCTTTTGTTGATGATGTAGTGGTAGAAGAGGTAGCAGAAAGATTAAGAAGAAGAATAAGAGGAGGACCAAGACAGTAGACGAAAAAGGGATGTAAATAGAGGAAAAAAAGCAGTGAACGAAGTCGATTGAAGAAAATGACCTAAATAGAAAAATGTTGGGGAAGATCAATCAACTTTGATCGAAGAAGTGTTGTGAAGCAACGTGATGGAAAAGAACCAAGTCGACGTGAAGCAGTGTGATGGAAGAAGAAGAAGAAAGAGAAGAAGAAGAAAAGTGAACAAAGTCGGGCTGAAGAAGGAGATGAAATGTTGGAGGGAAAAATCCCCCTTTCATTTTTTATGTAAAAGTTGGGCTTTGGTTGGGCTACAACTTTCCTTAGGTTTTTTTTGCTACAGATTGTATTTAAACATTGATAGACACTACGATCCTTTAGAATTTACTTAAATATCGTTTACATGATGGTGTAGTTCCTATCGCATCATGTACTCGATCGTTAGCTCTGTGTCCAATCGTTTATACGATCATTTCGCTCATCAGCTATCGTCTACACGATCGTCTAGCTCCAATCAAATTTCATCTACACGATCGTCTAACATTTCATTCAATCGTTTACATAATTGAACTATCGTTTAGTTCTTGGAGCTTCGTCTACATGATCGAGCTGCCATTTGGTAAACGACAGAAGAATTTCAATCCTCAACATACTACCTCTCCTGACTCTTGAATTGTTATTGACTGTTAAATCTAAGTGTTTTGTGATTGTGAACGTGAAGATCATAGTCATCTGGGACAACAATTGGTATTAGAGCTCAGTGAGCAGTTCTTTCCCCATGTGAGATGGAGCTTACAATCATGTTCGTTTTTAATAGACCATCACTAACAGACATTTATAGACTTCTATCATTGTCTATCAATGATAGAATTCATGATGTACCTAACAGAATTACATTGGACATATATTTGGTCTAAACTTTGTACGTTTTCCTTTTCCTGCAGCTTCAACAACCTAAAATAATAGTAACAAGAAATAGACCTAAATAGAAAAATATTTGGAAAGATTAATCAACTTCGATCAAAGAAGCGTCGTGAAGCAGTGTGATGGAAAAGAACCAAGTCGACATGAAGCAGCATGATGGAAGAAGAAGAAGAAAAAGAAGAAGAAGAAGAGTGAACGAAGTAGGGCTGAAGAAGGAGATGAAATATTGGAGGGAAAAATTCCCCTTTCATTTTTTATGTAAAAGTCGAGTTTTGGTTGGGCTGCAACTTTCCTTAGGTTGTTTTGCTACAGATTATATTTAAACATTGATAGACGCTACGATCGTTTAGAATTTACTTAAGCATCGTTTATACGATCGTGTAATTCCTATCGCATCGTATACTCGATCGTTTAGCTTTGCGTCCAATCGCTTATACGATCTTTTAGCTCATCAGTTGTTGTCTACATGATCGTCTAGCTCCAGTCAACTTTCGTCTACATGATCGTCTAGCGTTTCATCCAATCGTTTACATAATTGAACTATCGTTTAGTTCTTAGAGCTTCGTCTACACGATCGAGCTGCCATTTGGTAAATCATAGAAAAATTTCAAGCCTCAACATACTACCTCCCCTGACTCTTGAATTGTTATTCACTGTTAAATTTGAGTGTTTTGTGATTGTAAACGTGAAGATCATAAACATATAGGACAACAAGTGGTATCAGAGCTCAATGAGCAGTTCTTTCCCCAAGTGAGTGGAGCTTATAGTCATGTTCGTTTTTAATAGACCATCACTAACAAACATTTATAGACTTCTATCATTATCTATCAATGATAGAATTCATGATGTACCTAATAGAATTACATTGGACATATATTTGGTCTAAATTTTGTACGTTTTCCTTTTTCTGCAGCTTCAACAACCTAAAATAATAGTAACAAGAAATAGACCTAAATAGAAAAATATTTGGGAAGATCAATCAACTTCGATCGAAGAAGCGTCGTAAAGCAACGTGATGGAAGAAAAAGAAGAAGATGAAAAAGAAGAAGAAGAAGAAGAGTGAACGAAGTCGAGCTGAAGAAGGAGATGAAATGTTCGAGGGAAAAATCGGCTGAAGAGGAAAAATCAGGTTGGACTTTTTTGGTATTTCACACCATTTTGGGCTTTGGTTCGGCTACAACTTTCCTTAGTTTTTTTTTGCTACAAATTTTAATTATTTTGGCCCAGTTTTTTATATTTAAAAATCCCCCTAATATTAAATTAATTTAAATTAATTAACATTTTTAATTAAATATTATTTAATTAAAAGGTTGGGGTCTTTTTAAATATAAAATATATTTAAAAATATTACACTTAAGTTCTTAAAGTACTAACACTTTTGGAAATTTTGGTATAAAACGTAAATATTTTTAGATTTTTCTATTGATAAGATTTTTCATAGAAGGTTTAATTAAATTTTTAAAATTATTTTATTTAAAATTAACTATCTAAATTAATTTTATTTTTAAAATAATCTTAAATCCAACGTGGGTTTTGAAAATTTAAATTAAAAATTTGAATTGAAGAAATTCATTTCTATAGTTAATGGATTTTAATGGAGTTTTGACTAACCTCTTTGCTTAAATACTCTTTAAACCCACATTTTGCCACATAATTTTCACTAAATTTGTTGTCAATTTGTTGCTAATCCTATCATTCATTGCATCTTCTATAAATAGAAGAAAATAAGATGAAATTAGAGGGTGATTTTAATGGTGAATTAATGCACAATTCCCTCCCAAATTTCTTTCAACCAAGAACACTCAAACTCTAAAATTTCTCAAAATTCAACACAAATTTGGATCCCACAGCACATTCTAAGGCTGGAGAATAGCGGAGAAGACTCTTGCAGTTGTCCATGACATGTTCGTGATCAAAATCATCAAGTGAATAGGGAGATTTTTTAGCTACAAAAGTTTAGGGATAATTTTGAGCTACAAAGGTTATTGTTCTTAAAACTCATATTTCCCTTTTTTATACAAACATGCTTAATCTATGAAACTAGTATAATTAAATTTGTTTTAATCCAAATTGCTTCTGCTATCATGTTCGTAACTCTTTTAGTTGGCTGCCTCCTCATCGCTTGCTAGTTTCCGTCTAGCCACATTTTCCTCTCTTTCGATCATTGTATCTTCGGTTTTGGATGAATTGTTGGGATATCTCCAAATGCCCATTAATTTTGGTTTTCAATCTGACATTACCTATGGGATTTTGGCTTCTAGGTCGAGGATTTTGAGCTGTGCGAACTGCTGTCCGACGATAATCGTGAGCTTCTAGGTAAGTGTAGTGGTTATCCGGTTATCATTAGTTATTAGGTAAGTTAGTTAGAGATATTATATTAAGTTTGGGTGGTTAAAGTTAGGCCCTTAATGTTGAAATTTAAAATTTGGTTAATGTTTATGGTTTGATAAGGTTTTTACTCAAAATAAAGAGGGTTTTAGTTTGTTAATTTGCTTGGGCTTAAATTTGAGGTAAAGGATTTACTATCGATTCGCCCTCGAAATCAAAAGTTGTTATGAATGTGAAAACACTGGAAGCATGTTTCTGTTGTGATGGATTTTCTGCCATGAATAACTCATATATGACTGTTGAGACTGCTCTGTAAACTCATGGGTTATGTCACTATGATTTTTAGAATATGTTATGGTTTGATATGAATTTGAATGTTTATGTTGTATGATAGATCGATGGTGACTGTTAGTGCTCCTATCTGACTGCGTACATCCCCTTGTGTATGTTTCGACGTCCTTATGTGAACCACCTCCTATGAAAGAGGGCTTCAGGTTTGCCTCTTATGCTTATGCCTATGTTTGAGATGCATACCTTTATCTCGATAAGAAGGCTAACGTGTTCACCTAGTGGGATCAGTACTCGGTCACTTACTGAGTATTTTTGTACTCACCATTTTCTCATATTTTTTTTAGATAAAGGTAAGGATAGAACAATGAGTGACCGGGCCTTGGGACTTGAAAACGCTTCCGTATATGTTTTTTGTATATGTTCGCACAAGATTTCAAGAGAAATTAATTTTGTTGAACTTGAACTTTGTATTTGTATTAATTTTGTGGAAAGTGAGTACAATCTCTAATACATAATATTTTTATGCTTTTAAAATAAACTATAGTCTTTAAGCTGGTTGATCTTCTTGAATGATCGGCCTTTGGGCTTGTTGATCTTCTTGGACAATCGGCCTATGGGCTTGTTAATCTTCTTGGAGGATCGACCTTTGGGCTTGTTGATCTTCTTGGATAATTGGCCGTTGGGCTTGATGATCTTCTTGGATGATTGACCTTTGGGCTTGATGATCTTCTTGGATGATCGGCCTTTGGGCTTGTTGATCTTCTTGGATGATCGGCTATTGGGCTTGATAATCTTCTCGGAGGATTAGTATTCGCACGATGCTTCCGGAGAAACATCTTTCGTGGAGTTGAACTTGAGTTGGTGTGGATGTTGACATTGATTTGATGTGATGCAATTTGATCTCTAGTACTTGATCCTCTGATTCTCTCTCAGTTGAATACGTACACTTGATTTGAAGAAGCAGAGCCATGATGATCTTGGAGTTGAAGTCTTGGAATAATGCTTGTATCTCTGAAGGACTTCAGTCTTCAGGTATGATCAATTTTAGGAGTTAGGCAGTCATCTAGTTGTTGGAAGAATTCTTTCTAGGCTCTTTGGAATGTAGAATTCCTGACCTCTCCAAATGAGGAAAGCTTCTCTATTTATAGAGTTCACAGGTGGGCTTGGGCTTGGCCCTTGAGTTTGAGGACATTGAATCTTCAACTTGTAGGTTGTGAAGATACGGTCAGTTTGTTGAAATCTTCTAATCTTCAAATCTTCAAATAGTTTTGATTTTCAGTTCTTTAGAATTTGAGAACTTCAGTCTTCAAAGCTTGAGAAGCTTCGGACTTCAGCAATTGAGAGCCTGAGTCTTGGATCTTGGGAGCTTAAATCGTCATAACTTTAATATGTCTTCTGATCTTTAGAGCTTTAGTATCTTCTGATCTTCAGAGCTTAGATATGTGATGACATGCAGAAATTCATGTCATCTTAGGCCTTTTATCTAGGATTATGAAGGCTGTTAAGCAGAATATACGGCAATTATGTTAGGAATTCATGAGGAAAGGAGTTTGCAGCGTTCAGCATTGAGAATCTCGGCTAACCCATTATTATGCTATATTATGCGTTCAATTGCTATTTTTGTAGCTAACACAGGAAGTGGACACAAACGCGGAAGTGGGGCTATCGCATAGACGACCGCATGCGAAGAAACTCTCCATCACAAAGGTGAACGCATACGATCAACGCATGGATGTTGCGGTGATCAGCCACATGCGTCCATCGCATAGGAGTTGCGATCGTCAAGCGATTGCAGTCATCGTGTAGAGTTGCGGTAATCAAGCGAATGCAGTCACTGCACGATTACGGCTACACAATAACGCATAATAGAGGGATCAATGCAAAGTTGATGGAATGAATGCATCAACGCATCTCTCGGGAGAATCAAAAGATGATGTTGACATTTCACCTACCACACTGTTAGCAACAGAGATACAGAAAAGGGCTAATGCACCGCGAATGTTAGACTCAGAGCAGTCCATTAATGCTGTCGGGGATCAAGCTCTATATATAGATGTCGATGAGCAAAATTTCAGAGAATTCAGGGTTTTTCGCCTGAGGCTCGCCTTAGGGCGGATCCCTGTGATCCAGACTAACGCGTGAGAAAGAAGCTTGAGAGTTCTTCATCTCCTTCATCCATTCCGAGTGACGACCAGAGCCTTCGACCGGAGCTAGATCTCGAGAGAGTCAGCTCCACCGCCCATCCATGGCACCAACGACAACCTTGACACACATCCACTGGAAGCATGACATTGCTTCCAACTGGTCCTTTCATTTTCCCTTCTTTTCTCATATTGTATTGTATTACATTTTGGGATTAAGGAATTACTACATTATGTGTTCAATGCATTTCTGTGTTTCCTTCGACTCCATCTCCATCTTTCTTTACTTAGCATCCTTAACTTTCATTGCATCACTTAGTGAGATTACTAGAGTATTGTATACATAGTCATATGGATTAGAGATATGAAGCATGTAGCAAACCATCGAGAGGTGTGCGTTGCGTGAGTGTGTGAGAAAACCTTAGTGCGAAGATGTAGCAATGCCTATCTATAGGCGGACGCAACGCTTGTCTATAAGTAACGTCAACAACAACCAACTGCCCGGGAGGGTAAATGGTTGGACGCATCAAGCAATGTAAGCTATTGTTCACTAGAGATAGGAATAATCTTGCGTCAGCCAAGTTTATGTGGTTACCTTGTCTTATGTATGCATCCATCACACCTTTAGAACTACTCGGGAGAGGGTCTAAAGAAAGAACCTAAGACTCGGGAGAGCTAGGTTAGAATCGATGCTCGGAAGAGCTAGATTAGGTTTGTATAAGTAAGAATGGAGACTTAGGAATAAGCTCTGTTTGCTATCACACAGCATATGCACCCTACGGAGAGGACAATGACTGCATCCAAGAAGTAGGATATGGTGGCAGTATGCGGTCATCTCGACCCTTTTCCATACACATCGCATGCGTCCTAGATTTTGACTTTTAGTGTGTGTTGTGATTGCATGGCTTGCGTTGGCTGAGGTTTCCCTTGCGGTCACTCTTAAGGGTTGCGATGAAGAGATCTTCACATTTTATCTATTTTTCCATCCATTTATTTCACATCAACAATTGTCTTGTTTCTATGTCATATTCATACTTCTCATTACATTATCTGTTAGTTAGGAGTAGGAGTAGTGTTAGGATAAAAACCCCTCCATCATACTTTTATTCAATCGCCGCATGCACATTATCGCATACGTCTAGCTACAAGTCCCTGAATTCGACCTCGGATCACCCGGAAAACTTGCGTTCGCGTTATACTTGGCGTGGGCGCAAGAAAACTTGTGAAAGGAACGCATGGTCATCGCATACATTCGTTAATGCATAGTTCATTCCAACGCATGACCATCGACGCATGATAATCAATGCATACTTTAAGAACATGCATCGNGTTAATGCATAGTTCATTCCAACGCATGACCATCGACGCATGATAATCAATGCATACTTTAAGAACATGCATCGCATATTGTGTTCACCTAATTTTAGTTATCAAATCCTTGACGATTTGGTAATCTAAATTCTCGTCACCAATATGTCTTCTGATCTTCAAAGCTTTAGTGTCTTCTGATCTTCAGAGCTTTGATATGTCTTCTGATCTTCAGAGCTTTAGTAACTTTTGATCTTCAAAAGTTTGGAGGAGTTATGTTCTTCAGATCCTTGGAGCTTCAGACTTCAGATCTTCAGATAGCTTTTGCCTTTAATTCTTCCAATTTCCCCCCAAATGAAGAGGTATGGTCTCTTTTTATAAAGGTTTCTCATGGGCCTTACATGGGCTTGGACCCAATCGCTTTATTGGGCCCAAATTGGGCTTGGGCTAAAGTTGGGCTTGGGCCCATTTGTTGTTGGACCGAAGTATGCAGCTTGAGCTTAATCTTTAATTTGGCTCAAAATTTCGCCCTGGGCTTGAATTGGGTTGGACCCAAGCGATTTTAATTACTCAGCCCGGTCTAACCTATAATTTTTCAGTTAGGCTCAAGCTTTCATTGATGATGTGGCAATTCATGATTTGCCAAAATTTCTCATTTAACAAATGCACCCTTTTCGAGATTTATGCGCATCTATGCAGGTGGATGTATCTCAAAAAAGATGAAGTTGGAATCAAAATACAAGTAATTTATTCTTGACTTCGTTTTGTCCAATTAATCAAACTATGAGTTCAATACGTAAGTTTAACTAGAATCTTGGAATAAACGTTGGAATATGACTAAAATTTAATTTGAGATTTTTTCCCAATTTGATTTGGATTGAGGGTAAAAGCTAAACTTGATTTGAATTTGAGGTAAAATTTGGAATATGAAAATTTTAACTTTAGATTTTACCCCAATTTTTGAAGATTTGTAGTGGAATTGAGTTTCCAATTTTTGAAAATTTGTAGTGGAATTAAGTTTCTACCCAAAATATTTTACTTGGATTTAGAATAGAATTTTGGGTGAAATTGAATCTTGATCAATTTTCGTTTGATATAAAAAAAAAATTGGAATATGCCCAAATTTTAGACAAACTTAAAGTATTACTCTAAATTTAATTTGGTTTGAAAATAAAGGGATAAATTTTGGAATTTGACAAAGTTTATGATGAGATAAATTTGAAGTCGTGTCCACAATTCAATTTGGCTTGAGGATTAAAAAAATCCACATTTGAATAATTTGAAGTTTGGGATACTCTAAATTTGAATTCAATTCCAATCTCAATTACTTTTGATTTGAAGTTTGAATGAACTAGACTTTGCCTAAAGTTTAGACTTGAGAGTTGGACAAACTTGCATTTTATTGCCCTAGTCTTGATATTATATATATATATTATATATAAGCTATATTTTATGGAATTGAATACGATTTGAGATAAATTTTTTATTTTGCTAGGATCTTGTTCTACCTTAGAACATAACACACCCCATTGAGATTATTTGAATTTTAACAAACTTTTAGCAAAATTGGAATCCCAAACCAACCACTAATATTTTGAATTCAAAGAAATCTAATATGAAGTGGAGATTTTAAATTATACTACAATATCTTATCAAATCTTAACTGATTAGGAAATAATCCAATCAAAATTTAACTATATATACCAGACATCACACATCGTTTTCATCATCTCAGAATCGTGCTTCATGTTTTTTTTTTCAATTTTTCCTTCTAACATCCCTTGTAGGTTGCATGTCGGTGAAAATCAAAGTTGGGTCACTGTTGGAGATGGACTTATGTAGAAGAGGGAGTCTTTATTTTCGCTTCAGTGCACCGGTCGACTTTGCCACCTATTGTTGCACACTGTCGGCCGTCGAGGGGTGTTTGTCAACGTGATCGAGCTGCTTCCTTTTTTTTTGAAACGCCAGAATAACGTGTGTGAGAAGGAGAGAACAGAGAGTGAAAAATGGAGAAAGAAAATGGGGGTGGGGGGTGGCGGCATCAATGTGCAAGAGAGAGATTTAAGGTTTTCTTATTTTTTTCCTTTTTTCCTTTTCTCTTTCTTTTTTCTTTTCTTCGTTTCTTTTTTTCTTCTATTTTCCTTGTTCTTCCTCTTTTTTTTTTCTTTTTTTTTCGATTTTTCCTTTTTTTCATCTAGTAAGACAAGAAATACCAGATTAAATAACCTAACCTAAGGCGAGTGGGAGAAATATCGGGTATGTGATACTGAATGGTAAACCATGGGTACGCGATGCCCTAGTTTATTGTATTTCTCTATAAAACTCAGAAACTCAATCTTATATATCGGATATATGAGTTACCACTGGAGTTTTAATTCAAGTGGGAGTTTGTTGGGTTTTATGTCCTAAAACTCGTGGTTTGTCAACAATAGAACTTATTCTAAAAATTCAATAAGTCGTTAGTGAATATATTGTTTTTTAGAAATCCAATAAACTTAAGTCCCTTGACTATTATATGAGTACTTGAAATTTATGTGGAGACATACAAGTGGATCAGATTCGAGTAAATAGTCAAAATGATCTATAGTATAAGAATAAGGCTAGGGTGCCTTATTCTGGTAACACTATTGGATGCAGCCTACTCTATAGTTGTTACAAAGAGTTATAAAGTGCTACATACGAAGTGATCCTAATTCGTGCATGTTATGACATGAGAAGTGGGGGTGTCCTGTGCAAATGAGTTTTGTGCAAGATCGAACAACGAAACTAGTCACTCTTACTTTATAACGTTGTTTACTGTTTAAGACTAACTATTTCAAAGCGTTGACCTAGGTAACTTGACCTTAATCCTAAGCTAACTATGAACTCCTGTTTATTCAGGATTATCCTTTGATCTGCAAACGGTGAGAGTAGACCAAATGTCTCAGCTCAATAAGCCTCCCATTTTGGGGATAAGATCGGATGAATAGCTGGAGACATAGGATGCAAAACGAAATTCACTCCTACCCGATTAGAGTTAGTAGAGAGGTTGTTCCCTTCAAGTGCTGATTCTGGGTTTTGAACAAGAGGCCTCGCCCTCTCATTGGTCCGAAAGGGATTCAATTTGTTGATTGGATCAAAAACCAATTGTTCATTACAAGATCAGTGGGAATTAAAAAACAAGAGGTAATTTTGGGGGTAAAACAGAGATCGACCCAGCCGTTATTACGAACAACCTGTGAAGGGTTAACTTACTAATCATGGTTATATTGAGTGGACATAATATATCTATAATGAGGGGAGTTTAGCTATGGGTCATTAGTTAACGAATGGGGGTTAGATTGTTCTAATGAGTTTAGCCGATTAATCTCAGATCATTGGAGCCCATGATCTGTAGGTCCGCGAGGTCCCCCTACTAGCTTGTAAATGGATTAGCTTTAGAGTAGCATGATAAGTTAATTTGAAATGTTCAAATTAGAATTAAATGAAATTGGAGAAATAATATTTAAATATGATTTAAATATTTGAAGATAGAATTGTGTAAAATTAATTTAATATTTGATATTAAATTAATTAGAATTATTTAAATTGTTTAAATAATTATTTATTAATTTTATTAAGAAAATTAATTTATGCAATTAATTTTATAAAATCAATAATATTTTAAATTTTATTAAATAAAATTGATTTATAAAATAAATTTTGATAAATTGAAAATAAAGGGAAAACACAAAATGGAAAATTAGTTTTTTCCATTCACTTTTTCAAGTAGCTCACTAATAACCCACTTCTTCAAGCTTTATTAACTCCAAGCATGAGCTACATCTCATGCAGCAAATCTCTTTAGATGATGGTTTGTAATATATTGAAGAGATTTGAGTGTTTTGAGGCAAGCCAACCGATCAATTTTTTCTAAAAAATTTGTGAGAAGAAAGGTGTTCTTAATTTGGGTTGCTGTAGTGAGTTTGTCTCCAAATTTCCTTAATTTAGGCTTATTTTGAGTCCCACTACTCAATCCAGAGTACCAAGAGGATAGTAGGAAAGATCTTGGGGTGGTCTACAACAAGATTCAAAGGAGATTAGCAGTTGGTTTCAAGCTTTGAGGAAGTTCTACAGAGGTATGTCATGAAACCCATTTATTTCTACTATAGCATGCTTTCATTTCTACCAAAATTAATGAATTAGAGTGCTTATGGATCCTAGTCACTTCCGCTGCATGATGGTATATTCCAATAACTGGTATCAGAGCATCTTATAAGCATTCGATTCGGTTTAATTTTTCTTTGGTGGGTGTTTTATATGAGTAATATGAAATTGTTGTATTAATATGGTTCTTTTAGGTTTGGTTTTTAATTTCTCTTTGATTTCTCAATTAAATTTGTTATTGGCTCTTGCTTGATGAGCTTATATGTGTTCCTAAGAGTCTGTAATTTATTTGGAGTCATTAGAGTTAAAATTAAGTTGTAAATCTAAGAAACAAGCGAAGAGGCAGAGTTGCAGATTCCAGAAAATCAGCCTCTGTTCGTGTCGTTGTTGAGCTTCAGTAGCTAGACGATCGTTTAGCTTCATGCGTTAGACGATGTGAAGAAAAGCTAAACGATCGTGTAGCTTTGATTGTTGATTGTTGAGGTGTTATGCGTTAGACGATTGTGTACCTGCAGAAGCTAAGTGACTGTCTCTTATACACATCTAGATGTGTATAAGAGACAGGCGTTGAAGTGCTATACGATGGTGCTACACGATCGTGTAGCTTCGTGTGGGAGCTAAGTGATGCGGTGAGATGCTAAGCGATAGCACTACGCGATCTCTTACCTATGTGCGCCATCTGGGCGATGCGTCGATTGCTATACGATAACACTAAGCGATCGCTTACCTTGTGCGCACGCTAAACGATCAACTTCAGTCGCTAGACGATGGCACTAAGCGATTAGCACTAGACGATGACACTATGCGATAGAAGGAAGACACTACACGATCGTGTAGTTTGACCAGGAACTATGCGATAGTTACTAAACGATCATGCAAACACTAAAAGATCAGGCAAACGCATGACGATGGTCGACATTACTAAACGATGAGACTTAGCGAGATATTGAGCGAGTGCGAGAGCTACCGGTTCGATCGGTTCTCTTGTGGTCCGGTCCGGTTTAGCCTCAAATGGTTTTTGGCTAGTCCGGTTCAGACTTGGCTGGTCTGGTTCAGACGGTTCCGGTCCGGTTCAAGCTACTTGAGTTCTTTTTGGAGCAATTCGAGTGGTCTGGAAGCGACTCAGAAGTTGTTTCGTAATAATTAGGTTTTTTTTTGCTTGTTTATGCCAATACTAAAGCCATATCAGTTAGTGTTTAATTATTTATACATGTGATGTATGTTATAATTAAATAAATCTTGTATGTGCATACAGTATGCCATGTAGATTTAAAATCCCACCATAGGAAGCATGTTACAAGCATTGAAAGTATGTTATAAAATGTTATAATATATAGTATGCATGTTAAGGTTTCTTTTATTTAATATAATAGTTATATTAGATATTGAATGCTTTTGTTGTTTTTCATGGATGTTTAACATGTCTAAGATTTTGTAAGTTGTTATAAATTTGGGTTAGACGTTTAAAATCCATAACAAAGAACAGTTGCATGCTCACTTTGGTTAACCACTTGTTTTAATAGTTAAAATAGGTCGCTAAATTTGTAAAACTGGGGTTACAAACTCAACCGGTATATAATCCTGTCGAAGGCTGGATACTTAAGTTGACGATCCACGGAACACCTCCTACTAGGGATTATGGCCGAATTATTGAATGTTGGTAACCGGTTTTATGAGCATACGTGAGCGGTGTGAGGTAATAAAAATGGTTTATCACCTAGACATCGTAGGTTTAAAATCCATTTATAAGTGTTATACTTGGATAAACCACCTAGACTTAGGGTTGTTTTTATTAGCCGAAAAGAACCTAAGTATAAATTTACCCAAACATTTAGAATACTTTAGTGGGAGAATAAAAGTTATTAGCTCTCACATCCTCAAGAGTTCACACCGTGAGATCCATGCTCGGCTTCGTGTCGATTTTACCTCGACTGCTCCATTCGGAAAGTGTTTGTATGGGTCAATAACAAGGTGAATGAGGGAAGTTATTCATAGTAAGTGGGTGAAGGAAATGTGTCAACATTGTTCTACGGTCAACTCCATTAATCTGAACCGTGAGATTCCTGTGTTGCATCTGCTGTCGTATTTAGGCGGCACTAGCTAGTCGTTAACTGCAACGATCCCCACGGAGGGTTGTAACATAGGATTCGTAAGAACCCAGGCTTCAGTAAAATGAATAGGGTCTTATAGTTCCGTCTTGGGTATTAGTCTTCTATTTTGGAGGCACACTCATACCGTTGTGTAAGATCTGAAAATGGCAGGTCTACACTTACAAGACTTACTAAGTGTTAGAAAAGATTTTGACCGAAAATGACAACTAAATAACTATCAAAATATGGGTTATTCTAGAGATAGTATTTGGTCAAGAACTGTCTTGCTTCTATGAAGGAATTCTTGACTTCCTCTCGGTAGCATTTGTTCTAAATCACATAAGTATCGTTGCAAAAATAATGATTATGGATACATTATCACTTTGCTAAAACTTGATTGGATTTAAGTATAATTCACTTATAGAATTTGTTTATAATTTCATAATGACAAGTTCAATTATACAATTGTTGGCATCAGACAAACTAATCGGGGATAACTATGTGACATGGAAATCGAATTTGAACATGATACTTACGATAGACGATTTGTAATTTGTCTTAACGGAGGAATGTCCTCCCATTCCTAGCCCTAATTCCATCCGAACTGTTCGGGAAGCATTTGATAGATGGATTAGGGTGAATGATAAAGCCCGTGCTTATATTCTCACCAGCTTGTCTGACGTTTTGGCAAAAAAAACATGAGAATATGAGTACTGATAAGCGCCCGTGATATTTGTTGGATGTAAAGCTAGAGGTCCTTCTAGGATCCTTGCAAAGACTCACAAAAAAAGCTACTTAGATCGAACTTAGAATCTATGATGGTCACTCTTAGATCCTAACACAACTCACTCCAGCATTAGCTTGATCAAGACTAATCCAATGAATTGATTTAAATATCAAATCTAAACCAAGATTTGAAAGAAAAAGACAACACCAAAGGGTTGAATAAGCACAAACTTTTTACTATCAATAATCTGAGTTTTGAAGAACATTACAGGCCATTTTATAGGCCAAATGGTCGTGGATAGACCAAGAAACTCAAAAGTCATTCAAATACAATTAATTACAAATTATAGAAAATAACACCTAGAAACTTGAAACTTACTTGTATACTAAATTATAAGTCAAAATGCAAAACTAGGAATGTAGAAAGTATTCAAATTGCCTTAAATATATCCTCTAGAAGGCGGCAAAGTAGTTATTCACATTTGACAAGGTTTGACATCACATTTCCCCATGCAGTACACACTTGACAACATTTTCTTCACAAAATCTGCACACTTTTTTTTACCATCATGTCATCTTCCAAACTATAGGACTTTTCTCGTGCCATCTTCATGTCATTCTCTTTTTGACTCATTGAACTAACATTATATAAAACTTTGGTCTCAAAATTAGATGTCGGTTCTTGTGAATTTGCTAGTTTTTGAAGATGTAGTGTGAATGCCTCTTGAATCTTCTTTGTCTTGCTTCTTGTAATTGGTCCTTTAGGTACATGCCTTCAATGGTTGAATTCACATCAAGTACTGCCAAAGAGATTATGGAATCTCTGAGAGGGATATTTGGACAACCGTCCTTCACCCTGAGGCATGATGCTATCAAATACATTTACAATAGCTGCATGAAAGAAGGGACCTCAGTTTATCAACATGTCCTGGACATGATGGTCCACTTTAATTTGGCAGAAGTAAATGGTGCTATGATGGATGAGAGAAGCCAAGTTGGTTTTATTCTAGAATCTCTTCCGAAGATTTTTCTGCAATTCTGTACGAATGCATTAATGAATAAAATTAGATACAACTTGACTACTCTGCTGAATGAGCTGCATGCTTTCCAGACTATGTTGAGAACTAAGGGTCTGGAACCAGAAGTAAATGTTGCTTCTGCTGAAAAGAAAGGAACGTCCTCCAAGCCTGATGTTTCCTCCTCTTCGCAGAGTAAAAGTATTCCAGTGAAGAAAGACAAAGAGAAAGGGAAGAAGAAGCCTGTTGGCAAGAAAAGCAAGAAAAACATTGCAGAGAAAGGGAAATGTTTCCACTGCAACAAAGAAGGGCACTGGAAGAGAAATTGCCCTAACTATCTTGCAGAGAAGAAAGAAGAGAAAGCTAAGTAGGCAACTTAGTTCCTGAAGACCGCTTACTCAACTTGACCAGTGGGAGAAGTTGCTGCTGAAGATGATATTACCTACTTTTGTAAATCTTGTAATGAACATATTGTACATATTTCTGTTTTGAATGAAATGTTCATTTTAAGAAAATATGTTTGTTCTATCTCATAGCAACTTCTGTTAAGAATCAAATTGTTAAAAGCCATTTGCAAATATTCAGATATTTAAAGCGGCTAAAATCAAAGTATAGTAAGTTTAAAGATTTCTAGATCTTACTGGTAACATGAGTTGTTAAGACAGGTAAGACACATCTTAATTAAAGAGTTGAGAGTACCTCAATATAGTGGTAGGAATGTGTGCTTCCTGGTCATTATTGACAATTAGATGCATTCCCCATATAGTTTAATAAAAGCCTATTGTATACTAATATGTTTACAATGATTCTCTTGGCTAAAGTATTTGAGAATCATCTAGTAAGACTAGAAATACCAGATTAAATAACCTAGGGCAAGTGGGAGAAATAACGGGTATGGGATACTAAATGGTAAACCATGGGTATGGGATGCCCTAGTTTATTGTATTTCTCTATAAAACTCAGAAATTCAATCTTATATATCGGATATATGAGTTACCACTGAAGTACTAGTCCAAGTGGGAGTTTGTTGGGTTTTATGTCCTAAACCTCGTGGTTTGTAAACAATAGAATTTATTCTGAAAATTCAATAAGTTGTTATTGAATATATTGTTTTTTTAAAAATCCAATAAGCTTGTCCCTTGACTATATGAGTACTTGAACTTTATGTGGAGACATACAAGTGGATCAGGTTCGAGTAAATAATCAAAATGATTTATAGTATATGAATAAGTTTGGGTGCCTTATTCTGGTAATACTATTGGATGTGGCCTACTTTGAAGTTGTTACAAAGAGTTGTAAAGTGCTACATATGAAGTGATCCTAATTCGTGCATGTTATGACATGAGGCAAAAGGGTTGGCGGGCGCTCAAATTTATCAGTTGGGGTGTCCTATGCAAATGGTTTTGTGCAAGCATCGGACCACGAAACAAGTCACCCCTACTTATAACGTTGTATACGTTTTAGAACTGACTATTTCAAAGCGCATTGACCTAAGGTAACTTGACCTTAATCCTGAGCTAACTATGAACTCTTGTTTGTTCGGGATTATCTCCTTTGATCTGCAAAGATGGTGAGAGTAGACCAAATGTTCTAAGCTCAAAAACCCTTCCCATTTTGGGGATAAGATCAGATGAATAGCGAGGGCACATTAGGGTTTGCAAAGACGAAATTCGCTCCTATCCGATTAGGGTTAGTAGAAAGGTTTGTTCCCTTCAAATTTTGATTCTGGGTCTTGAACAAGAGGCCTTACCCCTTCATTGGCTCGAGTAGGATTCGATTTATTGATTGGATCATAAAATCAATTGTTATATTAGTGGGATTAGTGGAAGTTAAAGAACAAGAGGTAATTTCGTGGGATAAATAGAGATTCAACCAAAGCCGTTATTATGAACAACCTGTGAGGGTTAACTTACTAATCATGGTTATATCGAGTGCACATAAATATATCTATAGTAAAGGGAGTTCAATTATGGGCTTTGGTGAATCACCCTTAGTTAACGAATGGGGGTTAGATCGGTCTAATGAGTTTAGCCGATTAATTTCGAGTCGTTTGGAGCCCATGAGCTATTTGTCTGCCAGAGGTCCCCTACTAGCTCGTAAATGGATTAGCTCGTAGAGTAGCGTGATAAGTTAATTTAAAATGTTCAAATTAGAATTAAATGAAAATGGAGAAATAATATTAAATATTATTTAATTTATTGAAGATGGAATTAGTAAATTAATTTAATATTTGATATTTAAATTAATTTAGAATTATTTAAATTATTAAATAATTATTTATATTTTTATTAAGAAAATTAATTTTATAAAATTACAATGATAATTTCCAATTTTATTAAATAAAATTGATATATGAAATCAATTTTGATAAATTGAAAAAGAAAGGAAAAACACAAAATGGAAAATTAGTTTTTTCCATTCACTTCTTCAAGTAGCTCACTAACAACCCATTTCTTCAAGCTTCATTAACTCCATGCATCAGCTGCATCTTATGCAACAAATCTCTTTGCATGATGGTCTGCAATATATTGAAGAGATTGGAGTGTTTTGAGGCAAGGCAACTGATCAAATTTTTCTAAAAAATTCGTGAGGAGAAAGGTGTTCTTCATTTGGGTTGCTGCAGTGAGTTTGTCTCCAAATTCCCTTAATTCAGGCTTATTTTAAGTCCCACTACTCAATCTAGAGCACTAAGAGAATAGTAGAAAAGATCTTGGGGTGGTCTACAACAAGATTCAGAGGAGATTAGCAACTAGTTTCAAGCTTTAAGGAAGTTCTACAAAGGTATGTCATGAAACCCATTTATTTCTGCTATAGCTTGCTTTCATTTTTGCCAAAATTAATGAATTAGAGTGCTTATAGATCCTAGTCACTTCGTTGCACGATGGTATATTCCAACATGCCAGACTTGTGAAGACGAAGCGAGCCATGCTAGAGTTGTAAAGATGAGGTAAGCCATCCCAGGCTTGTGAAGATGGAGTCGAGCCATGCACACCAAGAAGCATCGGCGTGACCATCACGCTTGAGTTTGAAAAAGCATCGGCAAATTCTCTGCATTTGAGTTTGATGAAGCATCGATGAATCATAGACATTTGAGCTTGACAAAGCATTGGCCAATCCTCTGCACTTGAGCTTGACAAAGCATCGGCGAATCCTTCGCATTCAAGTTTGAAATATCAGTGAATCCTCTGCATTTGAGTTTGACGAAGCATCGATGAATCCTCTGCACTTGTGATTGATGTGTTGGTGAATCCTTCGCAATTAAGTTTGACAAAGCACCAATGACTCTTTGATAGTAGGCTTGTCTTTGTGACTTTGAGCATGAAGATGGCAATGTAAGGCCTCCAAACTTGAGCTTGAAAATGGACCATCGATGAAACCTTTGAACATGAATATGGAGAAGCATCGATGGAGCCTCTGAACTTGACGATGGGCATCGAAGAAGCCTCTAAACTTGAAGATGGAGGGAAACCGATGAAACTTCTAAACTTGAAGATGGAGAAACATCGACGAAGCCTCTGAACTTGAAGATGGAGAGGCATGCAATCCAACCCTTGAAATTGGAGACGAAGAAGCAACAGTGCAAACATTGAATTTTAAGATGGAGAGGCATCAACTTAACCATGAAAGTTAGAGTTGTAGAAGCAATAGTGAAACCCTCGAACTTAGAGATGGGGAAGCAGCAGTGCGATCATCAAATTCAGAGATGGAGAAACAATGGTGAAACCATCAAAGCAGCAACCTGATCCTCGAACATGGAGATGAAGGAATAGTAGCACTACCATCTTTGTAGAGAAGGCAGAACTGCAACAACTTTTAGAGAATGAGCGAAGCTGCAAAGAATAATATTTTTTTAGGGGAAGCAGGGAAGTCGCACCAAACTTCAACTTCAAAGAGGGAGAAACGAAACATCCAAATTTGACTTCAAAGAGGAATTGGTGAAGCCTCCGAACTTGACTTCGAAGAGGAACCGAAGCGCCATTCCAAGTGTGTGCTTTTTAATTTACTGTGTTAGCTCCTTAAAGGGATGAACATTTTCATTTTGTTGTGTAGCGCCATAATAGGGTGATTGTGGTACTCTTTTTTTATGGACTAAACTTAAATTTCTTTAAGTTGCTGATAACTGGTAGAAATACAAGTTGTTACAGCTCAAATTAGTAAAACAATGGGAGAAAGCGATGGTAAAATAGGCAATATTATGTTTGAAAGCGCCAAACTAAAAGGAATTGCGATCGCTAATGCTCATCACAAAAAATCAGTTAATTTTCCTATTCTATGTAGGTACAATGCAATGGCGCATATGAAATTACGATCCAAAGGCACAATGTGATAGCACGTTTGAATTTGCGATCGTGAGAAGTTTCTCAAAAGCGATCGCATAAAGACCTCACATAAAGTCGACAACATAATAAATCATGATGGGACGTAAAGCTGATAACGGTCAATTTCAAAATTCAGTTGACAAGCTGTTAAAAACCATACTGTTGCAAGTACATTGAACTTTCGGTGACTTTCAGACGGCACAACAGAGTAGAGATATTAATGCTGCCCATCTTTGCAATCATTAGTAAGAAGAGCTGCTTCACCTTGAAATCTATAAATATCCAATGCTACCAGAGGGATAGGGACAGACGAAGAGAGAGAGTAAGGAGATGAGGCGAAGCCGAGAGAAATTTCTTTTCAGAAAGATTGAGAAACTGCCGGAAAACAATACAAAGGAGAGAAGTCCAACCCTTGCGGGAGCAAGAGTCTACAAATTGGAACAGAGTTGAAGTGATAAAGAGTAGTGTAAAAGGCCACGGAAAGCAAGACATTGCTTACCTGGCTTGTTATTTCTCAATCCATTTGTTGTTTTGTACTCAACACTTTATTTGCAAAAATGGAAACTTCATTTCGATTTATGTTCAGTCTCTCCACACCATGCATGAGTAATTAAATTTGTGAATTGGTTGAGAAGTACTTAGCTAGCATAACTTAAGCTATGAATTTTATGCGATCATCTCGTCTTATGTATGCGTCATTCATCATTTGGAAGTACTTGAGAGAGTAGTCTAAAGATAGAATCTAGGCTTGAGAGAGTCGGATTAGATCGCATAAGCAAGAGTAGAGACTTAAAATAAGTTCTATCTCCTGCTTTCCATACACATCGCATGCGTCCTAGAAATAGGAAATGTGGCATTATGCATTGAGAAATGTAGTACTAATATTTGTGTATATCGGGAGAGTTAAAGAACAGACCTCAAGGGACATTGCCTAGCTCAACTGAGCTTCCACGCAATCCAGGGAATACAGGGAAAGGACACAGCCAAGCAGTTACCCTAAGAAGTGGAAAGGCGGCGGTAGAAATCAGGAAGGAGCTTAGAAAGACCGATTCAAAGGAGCAACCTACAATTGAATCAAAGAAACCGTTGTCGCAAACTGAGTCAAAGGAGTCCGAGACTATGGAACCTAAAGATGCGATCACCTCTAAGCCTTTAGACCATGGAACAGTGAAAGTACAGCTACCTCTATTTCCTCAAAGATTGAAAAAGAAACAAATGATAAAGGTCAATATCATCGTTTCCTGGAAATATTGAAACAACCACACATTAATATTCCATTTATAGAAGCGATAGAGCAGATGCCGGTGTATGCCATGTTTTTTAAGGACATTGTTTCGAAGAGAAGCACGGGAAAATTTGCCACGGTAGCATTAACACAAGAATAAAATACTATAATCCCACCAAAGATGTGCGACCCAGGCAATTTTACAATACCCTGCTCAATAGGAGGGATCTACATTGGTCAAGCATTATGCGATCTTGGGGCAAGCATAAACTTAATGCCCCTTTTAATCTTCAAACAATTGAATGTAGGACAGCTAACACCCACAATGGTGACTCTCCAACTTACAAAAAGGTCCCTGGTACACCCTGAAGGAAAATTAAAGGATGTCTTGGTAACAATAGACAAATTCATTCTACCTACAAACTTCATTATCCTAGATTATGAGGCGGATAAAGATGTTTCAATCATATTGGGACGACCATTCTTGAGACGTGCTCAAATAGATGTGCATAAGGGAGAAATCACAATGAGCATCAATGGAAAGAAGCTTAGGTTTAATATTATCAAGACAATGAAGTTCCCAGAAGAGGAAAGCTTATCAGATTCCGACGATGAACACACTTGCGTTGAAGATTGGGAGTCCGAGGAAGAAAATGAAGAAAGAGAGATGCGACAACATCCTTAGAAACCTGCCATGCAATAACAGAGATAGTGAACAATGAAGAAATGTTGAATTTGGATGAAGAAAGAAGAGCATAAAAAACCTCCCTAGAGCAACCACCTACACTGGAACTAAAAACTCTACTAACCCACTTGAATTACGTTTTCCTTAGCCAGAATGAAATCTTACCAGTCATCATATCCTCTACGTTACGTAAAGAAAAAGAAACTACAATGTTCGGTATTTTAAAGAAATATATTTAGAGCAATCGGATGGACGCTCGCAGACATCAGAGGTATTAGCCCAACATATTGCATGCATCGAATTCGGTTTGAGGAAAACCAGAAAGGCTCGATAGAACCTCAATGCAGACTATTTAGATGAAAGAGGTTGTTAAAAAAGAAATCATCAAACGGTTTAGATGCCGACATCATATACCCTATCGCAGATAGCACGTGGGTTAGCCCCGTGCAATGTGTTCCTAAGAAAGGTAGAAATACAAGTTATTACAGCTCAAATTAGTAAAACAATGGAAGAAAGCGATTGTAAAAGCACCAAACTAAAAGGAATTGCGACCGCTAATGCTCATCGCATAAAAGCAGTTAATTTGCCTATTCTGTGCAGGTACAATGCGATGGCATATGAAATTGCAATCCAAGGGCACAATGCAACAGCACGCTTGAATTTGCGATTGTTAGAAGTTTCTCAAAAGCGATCGCATAAAGACCTCATATAAAGGCGACAACATAATAAATCATGATGGGACGTAAAGTTGATAACGGTCAATTTCAAAATTCAGTTGACAAGCCGTTAAAAACCATACTATTGCAAGTACATTGAACTTTCGGTGACTTTCAGACGGCGCAATAGAGTAGGGAAATTAACGTTGCCCATCTTTGCAATAATTAGTTAGAAGAGCTGCTTCACCTTGAAATCTATAAATACCCAATGCTACTAGAGAGAGAGGGACAGACGGAGAGAAAGATCAAGGAGATGAGGCGAAGCCGAGAGAAATTTCTTTTCAGAAAGATCGAGAGACTACCGAAAAACAATACAAAAAAGAGAAGTCCAACCCCTGCGAGAGCAAGAGTCCGCTAACTGGAACAGAGTTGAAATGATAAAGAGTAGTGTAAAAGGCCATGAAAAGCAAGACATTACTTACCTGCTTGTTATTTCTCAATCCATTTGTTGTTTTGTACTCAACACTTTATTTGCAAAAATGGAAACTTCATTTCGATTTATGTTCAATCTCTCCACACCATGCATGAGTAACTAAATTTGTGAATGGGTTGAGAAGTACTTAGCTAGCATGACTTAAGCTATGCATTTTATGCGATCATCTTGTCTTATGTATGCGTCATTCATCATTTGGAAGTACTTGAGAGAGTAGTCGAAAGATAGAATCTAGGCTTGAGAGAGTCGGATTAGATCGCATAAGCAAGAGTAGAGACTTAAAATAAGTTTTATCTGCTGCTTTCCATACACATCGCATGTGTTCTAGAAATAGAAAATGTGGCATTATGCATTAAGAAATGTAGTACTAATATTTGTGTATAGCATGATTGTCACACCCCCCCTAGCCTTAGCCCCAAGACTTCGAAGGGAACATGAGGGTACACCAGTAGTATTTCAAAATAACATTTTAATTTAACATTTCCCCCCTTATCTATTAAAGACTTTAACATGTTTACCATAATTTATCTAAGTTTCATACATATAGTTCAATTTCCTATGTTCCTTTATCACATGATCCGAGCTGTGCTCTGAGAATTTACCAAGTTCTGGTGTTTTGGTGGTTTGTAGACTCCTTCCTGAATGCTCTGCTTTGCCACCCGAGTGGGGGGAGGGAGGTGGAATATAAGAAAACGTTTGGAAGAGTGTGAGCTACTAAGCCCAGTGAGTGGTGCTTTTAAAATAATAATCACTTTGCAAAACATATTTTTGGGAAGTCAATCACATAATCACAATTTCAGTATAATTTATGCATGATCACGTGTAAATTCATTCAATCATCATCCTCCAGTTCCATGCTATACTTGGCATGTTCATATCATGGACATACTATCAATCATAATAACTTTTTATAGAAACTTTCCTATAACCCACTTTTCCCGCCAATGTGCACATCGACAATTCTTTTCCTGCTAGTCATGCTTAGGTAACTTGATTATATTTTTCGTTGGTCGTCATCGACTATTATTTCTCGCCGACCGAGGCCGACTATTTTTCCCGCCAAGTACCTTTCTTGAGCATGCTAACTATGTAGTCTGGGTATAATCTCAGTTTCCATAGAAATTTCACAGACAATATCATGGTAAGTAGCATAACATCATCAGCATGCACCACTATGTAACAAGAGTTCGAATCTCTTATCTTAATCCTGTTTCAAACCTCCAACAGCGTTCTTTTTCATCCACCACTATGTTTAAAGCATACTTGGATAGCTCCGTATACTTTAATTCATATTCCGCTACAGTCATGTTTCCCTGCATGAGTTGTAGGAATTCATCTTGTTTCATATCCCTGAATGATCAAGGATAGAATCCTTCGAAAAATGCTTTTCGAAATTCTTCTCAACATATTTCTTCTTGATCACCTCTCCTATTCTTTAGCAACTTCCACCAATCTTCCGCCTGTTTTTGTAGTAAAAAGGTTGTAAGCCTTACCATCTGTTTTCAAGGCATCTCATCACCTTAAAACTTTCTATTTGATTCATCCATACTTCTGCATCTGCAGGATCCTTTGTTCCTTCAAAGTTTGTGGCTCCCAATGCCTTTAATCGTTCTATCCCATATTTCTTTTCGGGATCAGGTTGTACATTTTCTAAGCTTGCTTGAAGTCTTTGGGTGAATTTATCCGTTTGTTCTTCCTCCTTGGATTTTTCTCTTGGATGGCTTAAGGCACTTTCACTTTCGTTTCCAGAGGGTTGCCCAGTTCTACGTTTTCCACTTCTCAGCATTTTGTCTACAACCATTCACATATAAATTAGACATACATTTATCAACATAATACTTTTATTTATAAACATTGTTGCTATTTACATTAGTGGTTTTCTTCAGTCTACATAGTTTCTTGTTTACTCATTCTCCTGTAGTCGTAAGTTTTCAAAATTAAGACGCATCCTCTCGTTTCTCCACACACACCTTTCCTGAACATGTCCTATTTCCTTATAGAAAATACATAACTTATAGGATTCCGCGTTGTTAGATTCGTAGGTGGGCTATTCCTCGAATTCGATCACGATACGTCGAGGAATATCCTTCTTTGCTACACGCACCCACTCTTGGTCCACCGTCAATTCAGGCAATATATTGTTACTTCCTAAACTCGAACCTCCGGCCAGTTCTCGTTGAATATTTTTCCTGAATTTCTCTTGTTTTTCTCTGAAAAACATAACAATTTTTGCGGATATGGCACCTTGCCACACCCATAGCAGATTTCAGTCCCTTTCAGACACAGACCGCTATGATTTTACCGCATTGCAGACATACCATATTAATTCGGGATCCCACTAAGTTTGCATTGTTCAAGGTAATAGGATGTTTAGTATTATTGTTCACACTATTCTCAGATCTTTCAAGGTTTTCCCCTAGGTTAGCGCCGCGGTCTCTAGTTCGCGTTCCGGAGTCATTCCACCACCAGTCTTGTCTACTCGGATTCATTTCCTACAGTGGACATTATTCAGGTTATTACTTACTAATTTCTTTATTATTACCTCCCCTTCTCATATTTCCTATGTCCACTTATTATTTCTCACTTTTTTTCTCCTAACCTTTCCTGATTTTATTTTAGGTTTTCCTAATATATTTCATTATATTTATTCCTTTTTAGGTTCTGACCTGGCCTAGTTTCTAATATTATATGGCTTCCATACCTTAGGTAAGTCTTTTCCTGATACCGTTTTGGCTTTAACCTACCCCTTTTTCCTTTATTTTTCCTAGATTCTATTTATACTTATGCTAGACTCAACTTTTCCCATGTTTTATGTAAACCTTTGCTCTGATACCAAGCTGTCACACCCCCTCCCTAGCCTTACCCCCAAGACTTGGAAGGGAGCATGAGGGTACACCAGTAGTATTTCAAAATAACATTTTAATTTAACATTTCCCCCCTATCTATTAAAGACTTTAACATGTTTACCATAATTTATCTAAGTTGCATACATATAGTTAAATTTCCTATGTTCCTTTATCACATGATCCGAGCCGTGCCCTAAGAATTTATCAAGTTCTGGTTTTTTAGTGGTTTGTAGACTCCTTCATGAACGCTCTGCTTTGCTACCTCTAGGGGGGGGGTGAGAATATAAGAAAACATTTGGAAGAGTGTGAGCTTCTAAGCTCAGTGAATTGTGCTTTTAAAATAATAATCAATTTGCAAAACATATTTTTGGGAAGTCAATCACATAATCACAATTTTAGTATAATTTATGCATGATCATGTGTATATTCATTTAATCATCATCCTCCAGTTCCATGCTATACTTGGCATGTTCATATCATGTACATGCTATCAATCATAACAACTTTTTATGGAAACTTTCCTATAACCCACTTTTCCTGCCAATGTGCACATCAACAATTCTTTTCCCGCTAGTCATGCTTAGGTAACTTGACTATATTTTTCGTCGGTCGTCACCGACTATTATTTCCCGTCGACCGAGGCCGACTATATTTTCCTGCCAAGTACCTTTTTTAAGCATGCTAACTTATGTAGTTTGGGTATAATCTTAGTTTCCATAGAAATTTCACAGACAATATCATGATAAGCAGCGTAACATCATCAGCATGCATTTTGCACTTACATATGCATATATTCACATATCAATGTATAAAACTAAATAACCACTCACCGTAAGCAAGTTTTTCCACTAAAATCACCTTGAGAATACCTTCCTGAGAATTCCTCCATATTAATGAAAATTTCTCAATTAATACTTGTTATATCAATAAATAATGTCAAAATAGCCAAAATATCATTATTTAATCAAAGTACCAACTTACCCTACTCCAATTTAGCCAAAATTCTAAAATTAGGCTCTTTAGAGGTTATTTGGACTGTGGTAGGCAGTTGGGCATCTGGCTGTGTGCAGGGTGGGCGTGTTGTGCCGTATAGGGGCTGACGTGTTGAGCGTGCGTTGCACGATGGGGCTGCTACGCTGGGCATGATGCGTCGCACGGTGGGGTTGCTGGGTGGGCTAGCACACGCGATGCGTCGAGCGAGGCGTGCTCTTGGACGGACACAACGCTACAAGGCATGCGCGGGGTGCCGGATGCATGGGCTGGCTGTGCGTCCGGGCTGGCTCAATGCCTCACCAATGCAACCTTTGTTCCTTCGCACTCCAATTAACTTGGCAGCCTAATAACTCAAACGTAACACTCTAAATATGCTCTCAACACAAGATTTTGGTAATGGTATGAATAAATCCCTCTCACCCAACCCCTCTATTTATAGCCATTCCAAACTCACCCCCTTATGACAACTCAACTCCCATTTGTCTCACTTTGGAGCTGCCAACACTTAGCCTACTCCAGCCTAGCCTTGAGTTGTTCTCATCTCAACTTGCCAGCCAAAATTTCTTTTTTTGCATGAAATCTCCTTCACCCACCTCCTGCTTAGGGTGATAAGACCTTCATTGCATGAAATCTCCTTTGTCCACCTCCTGCTAGAACTTTGTGTGATCCTTCTTTTGCCACCTAAATCACTTAAATACTTAAACATATTCCTCTATTTAAATTGTTAAGACTTATGATCGTATAGCTATTGGCATCTCTCCTTGGAGTTCCTTTCCATCAATTAGCCTTACTCTTTGTCCTTAACGCATCAACTTACCTCCATTGAAATTCCACTTAGCCATCGCATGAGTCGGCCATCACCAATGCATAGGGTGGCCACTCACCCTCGACGCATGGCTTGCTAGGTATGCTTGCTCGGCCTACTTGGCATGGACGCACGACGCTGACCATCAACGCATGGGTATGCTGCTTAGGCACTTGCACGCTTGGCCGTATAGGCGCATGGCAGCATAGGCGTGTCTCGCCTTCATGGGCGTGCACTTGGCATAAGGCATCGACGCATGGCTGGCTCTGCAGACTTGGCAGCGCTCGACGCATAGGATGGGTGTCCGGCTTACCCGCTCGACGCATAGGCAGGGCGCTCGGCATACATGCTCGACGTATGGGCTATGCGCTTGGCCTCGACACATGGCCTGTGCGCTTGGCCTCGACGCATGACCTGTACGCTTGGCCTCGACGTATGGCCTGCGCGCCTAGCTCACTCGACGCATTCCTCCAACGCATGCCCTTGTGTTTGTTGTATGCAAGCCCTTGGCCATTTTTCAAGTCTTCTTGCTTCCATCCTCCAAGCACTCTTGCGTTCAACGTATTTAAGCCTTCCATATGCATTTGGTCTTTTGGTCACCTTTTTTGATAATTTAGTATTAATTCTTTCCATTCTTTGCTCCAATATCCTTACTTAGGATTTTTCTTCTCTATTTGACCTCTCACTTTAGATTTAGTGTTAGAGTCTTACAATGATTGCATGACTTGTACACAATCTTGAGAAATGTTAGCTAACTCTCTTCTCGGCCTCTTCATCGCATACTTGTTATAACAATACGCTTTCATCACTCCGCGTTCAAGTCCATCGCATAGGAAAGTCTAAATCAAAACACCATCTACTTCCTTACCACCACCGCAATAGAATCAGAGAGTCCGTCGCATATCTATTTAGCAGTCCTTGTGTTCGACCCTGGACTTACCAGGAACCTAAGAAGGCTTATACTTGGGCTTTGTTAGGAAAACTTGTATGATCATCGCATCCACACATCATCGCATGATAAGCCAACGCATCAGTTGCCTACATACCTTTGAAAAAAGGAATCAAGTCATTACGTAGTTCAAATGTTTTTTTGTTTGCTGGACTGAACTTGAAGTTTCTTTCAAGCTGCCTACGTACCTTTACAATGATAGGGATCAAGTCATAACGTAGTTCAATGAAGAGATTTTTTTTGGGTCGTTCACCTTTTAAGCTCATGCGGGTCAGGAGCAACATGCAGTTTAGGCTCTTGCGACGAGGAGCTTCTACATTTAAATTTCAGAAGCTCTTTTTTCATCATGGCTTTGATCATCCTCTTTATTTGTAGGATGCATCAATATGATGAGTCTTGGTTTCACTATCAAGGAACCTTTTGTATTTATATCAACAGACAATTTCCTCTTCATTCATGAAGAAACATGGCTGTGAATATTTTTGTCGTTGTTTTCTTCATGAAATGATGTTGCCTTCAAAATTTTTATCCTTCCTTTATATTGATCGCTTGTTATCTTAAGATGATCAAAAGAAGATGTTAAAGGTCAATCTTTCTTTGATGTGAAGATACTCAGCCTCTTGAAAGCTGAAGTTCGAGTTGCAGTAGACATCGGACATTGGTTTCCTTCTTCTATTGTGGCCATATTCAATCTTTGGAAGACTGGAGATCGAGTAGTTGAAGACTTGATATGATCAAAGATAGAAACTCTTTGCTCGGTTTCTTTTGAATCATTGACTTCTTTAATAGTTATATGGTTGTTGTCAACTTCTGCTATACTGACAGCATAACATCCAATAACTTCTGATACTTCCTCTAAATGATTATTGAGAATTGGGAGAAATTCTGCCATAGTCACCGGCCGTCGAAGTTGAGGAAAGTCTTTGTCTTTTTCCTTAGTAGGCTTAGGCTTCCATGCTCCTTTTTCCCTTTCAAGAGCCTTGTTTTTTCTTCTATACCTTTGATAGGAGCGTGACTCTTTTTAGGTGGAATTTGGCTGTCTTTTTTTTCGACAAGTCACAATTATCCACCCTTCATTGTCATCTTCAATAAGATCATCTTTTCTTCGAAAATCTGTTGTTAGAATCTCTTGTTGGAGCCAAATGATTATAGGCTGAGTCCCAAATTGGATGAAGCTTTCTTTTTTATCATGAGACGCAGACGGTGTTAGGACACTTGAAGTCATCGCTGCTACTACGTGATTTGTTTAAGCTATTTCATCAAGCTCCAGCTCAATCTTCTGTTCACGAGCCAACTTTAGAATTAGCTCCTTCAGCACGAAGCACTTTTCAACTGGGTGACTAACAACTCGATGATACTTACAGTAGTTAGGATCATCTACTTTTCTTACTTGTTTCGGTCGTTTGCATTCCGGTAGCTGAATAAGTTGTTTCTCTAATAATTGCTCCAACATGTCGACAATATCAGAGTCAAGAAATGGATAAACCTTCTTTTGTCTTTCTTTCGGAGTTTGGCGATGCTTCTGGCCGCCATCGTGCTTTTTTTCAAACTTTGTTTCTTTTTCTTTGGAGGAAAATTTCAGCGGGGTCATCTAAACAACCATAGATTCTCTTATGGCACTACTTATGATCTTTTCAGTTCCCTTAATTTCTTTCTTATCCTTTCTTTTTTTGGGGACTAGCAAATCTTTAGTTCCCCAGTTGGCGATGCCCAGCTCCATATTATGAGCTTATGTTGCCAACTCCTCAATTGTACGAGGCTTTATACTTTGCAGAATGTAGAGAAGTTACCAGTGCATGCCTAGGGTGCACATCTCCACTGTAGATAATTCAATGATTCTATCTTTGCAATCCAGACTCAGAGCTCTCCATCGGTTGATGTAATCAATGACAGACTCTCCCTTCTGTTGTTTTATGTTCGTCAGATCCATCATGCTAACAGTAAGCCTTGTGCTATAGAAGCGGTTGAGGAACTCTCTTTTTAACTATTCCTAGCTGTCAATCGCTTCTGACTCCAGATCAGTATACCAATCAAAAGCATTTCCTTTCAACGTAGGACGAATTGCTTGACTAACTGGTTTCCTCTAGTTCCTGCATTTTCGTAGGTTTCAATGAAGTGAGTAACATGTTGTTTCAGATTCTCCTTCCATCAAACTGCTGGAACTTTGGAGGTTGATACCCCGCTGGCATTCTCATATTGTTGATTCTCTTGGTGTACAGCTTGGAGTACATAAAGAAAGATTGTGATGGTCCTCCATACTGAGCCCTTATGAGGTTTGTAATCATATNCTTGGAGTACATAAAGAAAGATTGTGATGGTCCTCCATACTGAGCCCTTATGAGGTTTGTAATCATATCCTGCAGCTGTTGAACTGACAGAGCGGTGACATAGGTAGATTGTTGCGGCTGGTCTTCTTGCAAGACAAAACTTCCTTTGTCATTGACTTTTGTAGCTAGAGATTGACTCGACTCAGTAGTATTCTGAGCCTGTATGTGATCTCTTAGAGCAACGATTTCTTAATCTCGCTCCTCTACAACCTTCATTAGAAGATTTATCTTCCTTTCCATCTCTTCCATGGCTGACTCAGTCCTTACATCAGCCACCATGACAGACATTACGTCAAGGTATGATTCTTCCTTTGATTGGGCAGAGTTGTCAAACAAGGGATTTTCTCTTATGATGATCTCGCATTTAGAAGACTTTATCATCTGTTCCCAAATTTTCTCTGCGAAGACAAAACCTTGTTCTTGCTCCTGCATGCTCTCCTTTGCATGGTTGTAGGTGACAAGTCCTGTGTACATATTGCTTGCAGCAGTTGCTTTTGATAAAACTTTTTTTGGTGCCATTAGTTTACTTGAATGTTGAGAAAGATGAGAGGTAGTAAGATCCCACTAGGCATGCCAATTTATTCACACGAGATTTCAAGAGAAATTTATTTTGTGGAATTTGAACTTTGTATTTGTATTAATTTTGTGGAAAGTGAGCAATCTCTAATACATAATGTTTTGATGCTTTTAAAATAAACTATAGTCTTTAAGGTGGTTAATCTTCTTGAATAATCGGCCTTTGGGCTTGTTGATCTTCTTGGATGATCGACTTTTGGGCTTGTTGATCTTCTCGGACGATTGGCCTTTGGGCTTGATGATCTTCTTGAACGATCGACCTTTAGGTTTGTTGATCTTCTTGGATGATCGGCCTTTGGGCTTGATGATCTTCTTGGAAAATTGGCCTTTGGGCTTGTTGATCTTCTTGGACGATCGGCCTTTGGGCTTGATGATCTTCTTGGAGGATTAGTGTTCGCACGAGGCTTCCGAAGAAACTTGTTTTGTGGAGTTGAACTTGAGTTGGTGTTGATGTTGATGTTGATTTGATGCGATGTGGTACGATCTCTAGTACTTGATCCTTTGATTCTCTCTCAGTCGAATGCGTACGCTTGATTTGAGGAAGCGGAGCACGTGACGATCTTGGAGTTGAATTCTTGGAAGAATGCTTGTATCTCCGAAGGACTTTAGTCTTCAGGTGTGGTCAGCTTTAGGAGTCAAGGAGTCATCTGGTTGTTGGGAGAATTCTCTCTAGGCTCTCTGGAATGTAGAATTCCTGACCTTCCCAAATGAGGAGAGCTTCTCTATTTATAGAGTTCACAGGTGGGCTTGGGCTTAACCCTTGGGTTTGAGGACATTGAATCTTTAACTTGTAGGTTATGAAGATACAGTCGGTTTGTTGAAATCTTCTAATATTCAAAACTTCAAATAGTTCAGATCTTCAGTTCTTCAGAATTTGAGAACTTCAGTCTTTGAAGCTTGAGAAGCTTCGGTCTTCAGCACTTGAGAGCCCGAGTCTTGTATCTTGGGAGCTTAAATCTTCAGAGCTTTAATATATCTTATGACCTTCAGAGCTTTAGTATCTTCTGATCTTCAAAGCTTTGATATGTCTTCTGATCTTCAAAGCTTTAGTGTCTTCTGATCTTCAGAGCTTTGATATGTCTTTTAATCTTCATAACTTTAATGACTTCTGATCTTCAAAGCTTTGGAGGAGTTATGTTCTTTAGATCCTTGGAGCTTCAGACTTCAGATTTTCAGAGAGCTTTTGCCTTCAATTCTTCCAACCTCTCCTCAAATGAAGAGGTAAGGCCTCTTATAGAGGTTTCTCATGGGCCTTACATGGGCTTGGACCCAATCGCTTTATTGGGCCCAAATTAGGCTTGGGCCTATTTGTTGTTGGACCGAAGCATGGGGCTTGAGCTTAATCTTTAATTTGACTCAAAATTTCGCCCTAGTCTTGAATTGGGTTGGGCCAGAGTGATTTTAATTACTCGGCCCGATTCAACCTATAATTTTTCAATTAGGCTCGGGCTTTCATTGATGATGTGGCAATTTGTGATTCGTCGAAATTTCTCGTTCAACAATATGTTTCCAAGTTTTAGCTGTATGATTAAACCTTTAAATTCTTTGAATTTTTCATTCAGTTTTTTAACTTATTTTTCATTAAAACTGGGGGCACCCCAAATAGAGATTTAATGTTCTTTTTATAGATTGGATAATTAAATTTTGTTTTAATCTTTTGAATCTAGTCAAATTTTGTGAAAATGGTGTTTTGATATTTATGCATGCATGTAATAACAGTCTAATTTTTTATTCTAGAAAGTCGAGTCATTACATTAGGAGTATTTTGTTGAATCAACATCAAAAGTATAAAGACCAAAATAGTATTTCAACCTTGTTTTTAATCGTACAATTTCCATTATCTATTTCTTGTAGAATCTAATGGCAACACTAAAGGAGGGAGGAGGGGGATAGGGTTGTCTACTGATTTTAGTTTTAAAATTCTAAACGACAAATGTGACAACTAAACTTGAATTTTAGATTGCATGTTAGGATTATTTCATTGGGGGTTTCTCTTTAGCCTAGGTTAAAAAAAAAAAAAAAAAAAAAAGGCCGTGTAGGTAGAGAATAAAATAACCAAGGAATCTTGGAGAGTGGACGCAGTCACATTGCTCGAACCATTATAAATTCGGTTCCTTCTTTTCCTTAAACTCTTTACTTCTGCACTTTGTTTATCTTTTAATTTTTAGATTGCGTGTTAGGGTTATTTTGTTGATTTGTATGATTGTGATATATGTTACTAACTTGAATTGGTTGCTTGATGTTATTTAATTTTCTTAAATTAAAACTCATGTCTAGACGTCACATTTAGAATTTTTAAATTAAAACTGGTAAATAACTCTATTCACCCCCTCTAGTATTGTCATTAGATCCTGGAAGAAATAGATAATGGAAATTGTACAGATAAAAACAAGGTTTAAATATAATTTTGGTCCCTATATTTTTTGGTGTTGATTCATTTTGGTCTTCATACTTTTAATACATTCATTTTGGTCCTTGTACTTTTAACTTTGAATCATTTGGTTTTGTACTTTTAAGAAGAGACTATTGTAGTCCATTCATTTCCCTTTTTATATCATTTTTACGGACCAAAGGATCCGTTTTTGTAGTACAATAACTAAAATGAATTAGAGTTGTAAGTACAATAACCAAAATGAACATTTTGAAAGTATAATATAGATCAAAATTTAAAGATATAGGAATCAAAATAAACAAAAGCCAAAAATATAAAGACCAAAAGTAGAAACCTAAACAATTAGGGAAAAGAAACAATGTTGTTAGATAGCAATAGCATGAAAATATTAGTGGGATTTATATGTGAACTGACATTAATTACAAAGCTAATAGAAAATTAACTCACATACAGTCTGGCTAAATTTTGTTCTTTTTTTCCATAAATAATTACTAACGAGAAAAAGAAATCCATATAATTAGAGAGAGTTGACACAGCTGTGGGATTTGAACCCACGCCCTTTCAGACCAGAGCCTAAATCTGGCGCCTTAGACCACTCGGCCAAACTGTCTTGTTGAGAACAATTGACTTTGTTGTAAAATAGGTGTATGATACATTTGGAAGATATAAAAATATTATTCGTACTTCTCTTACTAATTACATTAGAATTCTTTTTATTCAACAATATTGTAATAGGAGAATCAGATTTTTTACTTCGAGATTAATAGTTCAAACTTTAGGTTAATTGAGTTATGTTCTCATCTTGACGAGTTGTATATTCTTATTTATACAAGAATACACATTTAGTAAAAAAAAATATGGATTTTGTTTTTCTAAACTACTTTTAAATTTTATGGTCAAATAGTGCAAATTCTAAAAATAATATTTTTATGTTTAAGGTATATCTTCATTTTGAATTTGAAATTTAAAATACACAATGATATTGATAAGATAAAAACATTAATAAATGTAATAAATTCAATTATTTTCATTTCTTTTAAATTAAAATATGTATTTTATAATGCATTATAATTTGTATGATATTAGAAAATGATAATTATGCAAAAGTTTAAATATAACATGTTCATATAACACAATATTTGTGTTTAGCTACAAACTTTTTATGATTTATAAATATATTAAAAAATTATGTTAAAAAATTGTTAACTTTTTTTTAAAAATTTTAAAAGAAACATAAAACATGAAATACAAGTTTGTTTTATTGAATAATTATTTTCAATGGCCACCAAACAACGGACCCTCATGTATTTGGAAAACATGAGATTTTAAAAAATAGAAAAATAACGGAAACTATTTACACAAAATCAAAGAATATTAATCTTCTTTGATAGAGGCTGTTAGAAGTCTATCAATATTTATCAGTGATAGAAAGCTATTATTAATAGACATTGATAAAAGAGACATTTTGAATTAAAACAAGGATTTAGTAGAATTTCTTAAAAGAAACAAACCAGTTTAGGTTTAAATGATTTTTCAAGAAGAAAATTATAGCAAATGAATTGTGGGTAAACTTAAAAATAGCTACCATAAAGCCTTGATAACATTTGCATAAATATCAAATGGTTGTATATAAGTCATTTCTCAATGGTGACCTGAAGGAAGATATATATATGACACAACTGGACAAATTTATTAAGCAAGCTCACAAATAATCATGTGATAATTTTAACAGTACACTGTGATTAACAAGCGGCCACAGGAAACTGTCAAGAATAGCGTGTATAATAGCAAAATGAGGCATATACGGCTCAGACATATGGAGTCATGATACAGGTATTGAAAGGAAGAATGATCTCCTTGGAGTTTGTGAGGTCTGAGAGTAACTTGGGGAATCCTCTAACCAAAGACTAACTTCCCTTAAAAGTTCTTTAGCCTTTTCTTTGGGTGTCCTAACATGGATTCGATGGATAATTGTAAAATCTTTATAACTCAATTTTTTAATGGTTTGTCTTTAACATACTTGATGAAGTTGGTCATGGAATGGACTAGATGTGAAGTCTTCATCGCTCAATTTTTGAGTGGTCTATTGCGATATATTTGATGAAGTAATAAACGTAAATGTGAAGGTGTGGTTGCCTTCTATGATTATTTAAGGATCTCTTTCTAGAGCTTTCACGGTGACCTAAGGTTTATGTGCATAGCCTTAAATAGAAGGTTATGTATCGCGAAATCAAGAAAATTTAAGGAGTAAAACATATTGCGAGGGTCTTAACCATAGTTATTGAAAGTTTAAAAGGCAATTCACTCTCTCTAACAAAGTTGTTGCCCTACTTCACTATTCACCAATTCAAATAATTAAGATATTGATGTTTAAGTTTGTTCTCCTATTTTTGTTCAAGAAACATGTTTTATAAAATATCGTTTTGTTTTCTTTGCAACATCAGTCATTCGTAGGGGATTGTTAAGAATGACTTTGGGCTTTTGGTACGTAGCAAAAGAAAAATGAAAAGGATTAATTTGTTATAGCTTTCTCCTTAATCATTTTAATAGCTTTATTACTGTTTATTTAAATTAATTCCAAGATTAATTAGTGAAAAAATAATTATTCAATCAGTTCTTAAACAATTTTTATTTAATTCTTCAATTATTTGTCCTCAAAAGTGATTAATTTTTTAAAAAAAGATATAGAACATTTGTCTTTCTTCATCTACTGTTTTCTCTGAGCATTTTTCATCCATTCCAATAAGTTTGTACGTCAAAGATCGGAAGTTATATTAATCTTGGGAAGGTTACATCAATTTTACTTTCAAGACAGTGAATTTATCCATAACACAATGATGGTCGTTTAGTTCCAACAATCTCAACTTCCTGCTTTCATGCCTCCGTTTTCTTCAATTTTTTCTATAAAGTGAACATTCCATTAAGAAACGGCGGCAGAAGGAGAAAAGGAAGAGAAAAAAGGTAAAGAATGCCGGCAGAAATACAGGATGTGATAGACAGTGAAAGATTGGTGTGAAAGTTAACTAAATTTCAATTCTCAATTCGAATCACTCATATTTGTTCCGGCGAACTCATATCCATCGCCGGTGTCTAGCATAGTCACGCATTGTGTTGAATACCCACGTACATTAGTCCAGCTCCGACAGCGGCACAAGTTCCCCATCACACTGCACATCCGGTGAAATCAACGAACAGCAGAAGGCGCTGCACTCCGACGTCCCTGCAAGTGTCTCCGTCGAACTATTCCAAGTGACTTACCGACGGCATCCATGGTTAGCGAAGAAGAAGTAAAAGAAAAAGAGGTTGAAGAAGAAGAAAAAAGAACAAAGAAATTTTATTTATGGAAAATTGAAAAAATGTGGTTGGTTTTAAAATCATTTAGCAAAATATAGTAGTTTTAGAATCATTTATGTTTAAAATAATAATAAAATAATAAAATATAAGGTCTCCGAATTTCGATCTCCTTTTAATTTCACCCACATCAATACTCCAATCCATACACATTAAAATTTTGTTATGTTATATTCATGGTGGAAAATTATGATTTTCAATAGCTGAATTTTCATTTTTCTCCTTATTTCGATGAAAATTTCAAATTTTCGATGAAAATTTTAATTTTTTTAATTAATTTAATTAAAAAAAAAATTTGTTTTATGGTTTTAATTTCAAATTTCATGCGTCAATGTCATTTTTTAGAAAGATAAAACTTTTTCAACGTACTACTTATTCTCATTTCTAATTTTTATCAATTTTTAATTTTATTTTCAATCCAAAACTTTCATTTATAAAGAAAACCACAAAAAAGAAACTAGTATTTATTTTTAATCTCGTTCAAATTTTTTATATTAAATTTTTCTATCGTTTCATCTAAAAATTGAATTAATGTGAGTTGAGTTATTTAAATATATTGAAGTTAAGTTATTTAATACACCAACTCATTTAGTTTATGTTTGATACTTATTTGATTTTTCATTTATAGTATTTGAAAATTAAATTCATAAATAATAAGAAATCATTATCAAATGAGACCATAATGTTAAGTTTTTTTATCCTTCCGTAGGAATTTAACTTATTATTATATTTAAGATTTTTGGTTAGTTAACTTTTAATATTTTCTTCATTATAGGATTTTATATGGGATTATTTTTGGTTTTTCTCTAATTTGTTAAATCAAATACACATTTTCCATCTTTACAGATTTTGAATTTGGACTTAAAACTCAAAATTTTCAAATTCAATGAATTGTATTTAATATAGAATTATGGTTACAAATTGTTATTTTTATCTTTGTTTTATATTTTATGTATATATGAGGTTTAGTTTAAATATATACAATGTTTTTTCACATGGAGTTTTTTATTTAATTTTTTTAAAATGAGTACAGATTTAAGGTTAGTTATAGTATATATTCAGTTACTTTGTGAATATATATTTCATATTATATCATTTTCATATTTATTAAGTATAATAATAATGCTAACACAGGATATTTAATGACATAACTTTGAAAAGAAATAGATTATTCGAAGAAAATAGAAAATGAGGAACACGTGATATATTATGGCGTGACTTTCAAAAGACTAGGGCAAAGGACATGGGGGAAAATGTTTAATAATATTTGTGTAAAATAATAAGCTATTACGCTATCCATGTAATAAATAGGAAAGTTTAGATAATTGTGAATTGGACCCCTATTATTTAGAGGTATTCGAAAAATTCGATAATCCAAAAAACCCGATCGTCCCAACTCAACTAGGGTTGGGTTGGGTTTAAATAAATTAAAATTTTATAGGTTGAGTTGATTTATAGATTCATCTAAAATAACCCAAATCAACTCGAACTAACCCGAACTTATTATTAGTTTTAAAAGATATGTTTTTTTTTTGTACTTCCAATACAATTATATATATTCAAATATTATTTTAATTTCATGATTTTTTAGATTATTTATTATCCAACAATTATAAAAATTAATTTTTAATACTATGGAAATAAATTTTCATAATATAAATGAAATTGATTTGCTAATCTTAATTCAATATGTGAATAATTAAACAACTCACCCAACCCACAAGCACCTTTATAGTATTATTAAAATACTAATAAGAGTCTATCACTAATATGAGTCTATCGTCAACAAGAACTTAACTCAACTAGATGTATGTAGCTAAGGACCAAGAGGTATGCGGTTCAAATCCCCCCACCCCCAATTTATATTTTTAGAAAATGAGTTTATTAACTAGGGGTGATAGTCGGTTCGATTTTTCAATTTAGGACCAACCAAGAACAAACTAAATCAATGGGTTTTTATAAATAATGGATCTAAACCAATGTCCAATAAAGAATAAAACTAATGAATTGGTTTTTATTTAGTTTGGTTTATTATCAGTTTGGTTCTCGATTTTTGGCTTTTTTTCCTTTTTCTCCCAAACTTTTATTTTTATTTCCATAGTTGTTTTGACAAGCTCCATAATATGTTTGATTTTTCGGTTTTTTGTTGCATTATCAACGATAATCTATCACGGACAAAATTTGCTATATTTTTCTTTTTTTTAAAATGTTATTATGCACTTAATTATTAGTTCTAAAACTGCTACTATTAGAATTATCCCTTTATTTAAAATAGGTCTTATGATAAAATCACCTTTCTCTTGACTCTCTCTTTCCAAAAAAATAATTAAAATTGGGGTTAAGTATGAATTTGACATTCTAATTCTTTTTTAAAGATTTTAATTAGTATACCTTAAATCTATACTATATCTAAAAAGGGCAAAGTAGGAGAATATTTACGTTCCCATTTTATCCCTCATATTTAGATATATACCTACTATACCCTTGGTTAGTTATTTATACGTGAACATTTGCACTTTTCTGTAAAGCATCCTTTCATTTTGTCTAATACCTTTGGTTAGTTATTTATACATGAAAAATTTACACTTTTTATTAGACATAAATTTATTATAAATATTGAAATCTTACCTAAAAATTAAAATTAAAATTTGAAAAATAAAAAGAAAAATTTTAGATTATTGAATTCATAAAAAATGGTTGCTTTTCAAATTTAAAGTTATAAGTATAACGTATAAATTTTTCAGATTACATATAATTTAATTTTTTAAATGTATCAATTTTTTCCATAAATTTTATAGAAAATACTTGATGTGAATTCAACCATTGAACCATTGCATGTACCTAAAGAACCAATTACAAGAAGTAAGGCAAAGAAGATTCAAGAAGCATTCACACTACATCTTCAAAAACTAGCAAATTCACAAGAACTGATAAATAATTTTGAGACCAAAGTTTTATATAATGTTAGTTTAATGAGTCAAGAAGAGAATAGCATGAAGATGGCACGAAAAAAGTCCTATAGTTTGGAAGATGACACGGTGGTCAAAAAAAGTGTGCAGATTTTGTGAAGAAAATTTTGTCAAGTGTGCACTGCATGGGGAAATGTGATGTCAAACCTTGTCAAACGTGCATATCTACTTTACCACCTTCTAGAGGAGATATTTAAGGCAATTTGAAGACTTTCTACATTTCTAGTTTTGCATTTTGACTTATAATTTAGTATGCAATTAAGTTTCAAGTTTCTAGGTGTTATTTTCTACAATTTACCATTAATTGCATTTAAATGACTTTTGAGCTTCTTGGTCTATCCACGACCATTTGGCTTATAAAATGGCTTGTAATATTCTTCAAAACTCAGATTATCCATAGTAAAAAGTTTGTGCTTATTCAATCCTTTGGTGTTGTCTTTTTCTTTCAAATCTTGCTTTAGATGTGATATTTAAATCAATTCATTGGATTAGTCTTGATCAAGCTAATTCTGGAGTGAGTTGTCTTAGGATCTAAGAGTGACCATCATAGATTCTATATTAGATCTAAGCTAGTTTTCTTTGTGAATATTTGCAAGGATCCTAGAAGGACCTCTAGCTTTGCATCTAACAAGCATCGCGAGTGCTTATCATTTGGTATTAGAGAACTTGTTCATCGTTCTTGACTGACTTTAGAGGTGTTATCTTTACTTTATTTCAATTTTTTTTTCTCTAAAGCAATTGCTTACATCCTGTACTACAAGACATACTACAACTTGTCTTGAAAACTTCTTCAAATCAATTCTTAGATCATTAAAATAAAAAAAAATAAAAAAAAAAAAGCGCAAGAAAAAAAGAAAAAACAATAGCAAAAAAAAAAAAAAAAAAAAAAAAAAGAAATCAAAGATCCAAGGCACATGAAAGTTTCTTGTTATTCATTTGGAAAAAAAAAATCCAGATTTGTTTTTTAGCCTAATTTTAGTTACTCTAGTCTTAGTTTGTGAGAGTTGATCATTTTGAATTGGTTTTTATCAAATTTTTAGTGAGATTACACCAAAAATAAAAACCAACCCTTACATCTTTAACCTAGTACCAAAAACCTACCATTGAGTGATAAACACGAGTGTTCTTGAGTGAAATTGGTGAGAAGTGTGGTGAGGTCCTTTTATTACTAACTTTAAAATGTCACAGGGAAAGGAGTACCACAAGTACAAGATACTAATATGACTATTCTTCAAGCCATTCAAGGCATGATGGAAATGATGAGGGAATATAGGCAAGAAAGGAAGGGACAACAACAAAGAGTCTTACAAGAAGATGAGGGAGTAATTGACTTAGTTGAACAAGAAAGACAAATTGGAGGAAGAGGAAACATGAGAGGAAGATGAAGAAATATTATGCACCCTAGACGAGAAGAAAGAATCCATGGAGATAGAGATAGTGGAGTCAAGCTCAAAATTCCACCATTTCATGGAATGTTGAATGCAGAGGCATACATGGAATGGGAAAAGAAGATAGAACACGTGTTTAATTGCAACACATTTAGAGAGAATAAGAAGATGAGACTTGCCATTGCCGAATTCACTAACCATGTGAAAAATTGGTATCAACATCTCAAAACCAAGAGAAGGGGGAAAGAGAAGGATCCCATTAAAACTTCGGAAGAACTTAAAGAAGCCATGAGAAAGAGGTATGTTCCAAAATATTATGAAAGAGATTTGAGAACTAAATTGCAAGTTTTGAGGCAGGGAACAAAAGTGTAGCTAAATATTATCAAGAGATGGAAACTTTGATGGAAGGAGCAAATATTTGAGGAGAAGAAGAAGACACCATGTCTAGATTCCTTGGAGGTTTAAATTCGAGAAAATTCTCATATCGTTGATAGATATCCACAACTATACTTGGAAGATATGTATCATTATGCAATCAAAATTAAAGAACAATTGAGAGAAGAAAAGGAGCATTCCAAGAGGTATAATTCTAAAGCTAATACCTTTTCAAATTCTAATGTTTGGAACAACAATGGTTTTGTGAATGGGGGGGGGGGGGTTGGGGGGGGGGGGGGGCAAAGTAAGTTTGTGGCTCTTAAAAGAGTGGAAGCTGGGAGTACCTATATTGAAAAGAATTAAGCTTCGAAGGAGGAAAGAGAAATCTAATTCCATTTAATGTTGGAAGTGCAAAGGATTTGGGTACACAAGCAAGATTGTGTCAATAAAAAAGTCATGGTCATAAGAAATGGAATTATTGATTCGAAAGATGAATGTGATGAACAAGGTGGCCAACTTGAGGAAGAATCTAAAGTCTTTGATGATGAGTACATTGAAGAAGTTAACTCCATATCCTTAGTTGCAAGAAAAGTACTTAATGTGCAGATCAAGGAGGAGAAGGTTGAAGATCAAAGGGAGAACTTATTTCACACAAGGTGCTTGATTGAAAGAACCCCATGTAGCTTGGTGTTGGAAGTTGCACAAATGTAGTGAGTACTTTTCTTGTAAAAAGACTCCAACTCACTACTCATCCACATCTAAAATCATATAAACTTAAATGGTTAACAAACAAAGGAGAATTGAAGGTAAACTCCCAAGTTCTTATTTCTTTTATTTTGGGAAGATATAAGGATGAGGTTCTTTGCGATGTAATGCCTATGCATGCGGGTGATATGTTATTAGGCCGACCTCGGCAATATGATAGAGAAGTCACATATGATGGTTTGTTGAACAAGTACACATTTACTTTGAATGGGAAGAAGTTTACTTTGCTTCCATCATCTCCATATGAAGTACAATGCGATCAAGTGAAATTAGAAAAGAAAATAAAAGAATTTGAGGATCAAGAGAGGAGAGAAGAAAGTAAGTTAAAGGAGAAGAGTGGAAAAAAGGAGAAAAGTGAGGGGCAAAAGGTGAGTGAAAACCAAGAGAGAAAAAAGAGTGATTTTGAGGAAAAAAGAAAGAGTGTGAATTTGGTTATGAGAAAGGGGGAAGAGAGAAATATGTTTTTATTCGAAGCACCAAACTTTGTACTTATGTGCAAAGGAATGTGTTTAGTAATTTAACCTAACTCTAATGATGGTTTGCGTAGTGCTTTTAAATATCTTTTGTAGGAATTTAATGACATGTTTCCACATAAAGATGCACCTACTGGTCTACCTCCTTTAGGAGGAATTGAGCACAAAATTGACTTCATACCCAGGGCAACACTTCCAAATATGGCAGGACCAATCCAATCAAGGCCAAGGAAATTCAAAGGCAAGTGGAAGAACTCATGGATAAAGGTTATGTTCGAGAAAGCATGAGTCCTTGTTCGGTTACAATCATTTTAGTACCCAAGAAAGATGGAACATGGAGGATGTGTGTTGATTTTCGAGCCATCACAAAATAACAATAAAGTATCGACATCCTATTCCTAGATTGGATGACATGCTAAATGAACTGCATGGTGCAAACTTGTTTTCAAAAATTGATCTTAAGAGTGGTTACCATCAAATTCGAATGCATGTGAGAGATAAGTGGAAAACAACTTTCAAAACAAAATTTGGTCTTTATGAGTGGCTTGTTATGCCATTTGATCTTACTAATGCACCAAGTACTTTTATGATGCTAATGAATCATGTTTTGAGAGAATACATAGGAAATTTTGTTGTGGTATACTTTGATGATATTCTTGTTTACTCTAAAAATTTGAATGAACATATTTTGCATGTCAAGACAATTTTGTTTAAACTTAGAGAAGAAAAGCTTTATTCCAACTTCAAAAAGTGTAGTTTTTGTCCAGACCAAGTTAATTTCTTAGGATTCATTGTTGGAAGGATGAGATGAAAGTTGATGAAGAATAGGTCAAGGCTATACGAGAGTGGCCAACACCCACCAATACAACCGAGGTGAGATCTTTTCATGGTTTGGCTAGTTTTTATAGGAGGTTTATTAAGGATTTCAGTAGCATAGCCTCACTATTGAATGAACTTATTAAAAAAAAATGTGAAATTTAAATGGACAAGCAAGAAAATACATTCAATGAATTGAAAGATAAATTGACTAATGCACCTTGTCTTGCTTTACCTAACTTTGACCAATCTTTTAAAATTGAATGTGATGCAAGTGGGATAGGGATTGGAGCTGTTTTGATGCAAGAAAAGAGGTCGATCATGTTCTTTAGTAAGAAGCTAAATGGAGCACAACTTAGCTACCCCACAAATGAAAAGGAATTACATGCACTTGTAAGGGCTTTGCAAGTTTGGCAACATTAATTGTGGCCAAAAGATTTCGTCATCCACAACGAATCATGAAAGCTTGAAGCACCTCAACAAAGTTGAATAAGAGGCATGCTAAATGGGTAGAGTTCATTGAGACATTTCCATATGTCATTCATTACAAGAAAGGTAAGGATAATGTGGTAGTTGATGCGTTATCAAGAAGGTATGCATTGTTTTCTTTACTTAGTGCAAAAATTCTTGGTTTTAAACACATGATTGATTTATGCAAAGTAGAGACATCTGAATTTCGTGATGTGTACATTCAATGTTTAGAAGGGAAAAACATGCATGATTATATTGTGTTTGATGAAATGCTTTTTAGGAAAGGAAAAATTTGCATTCCTAAGTGTTCCATTCGAGAGTTGATTGTGAAGGAAGCTCATGAAGGAGGATTAATGGGGCATTTTGGGGAATTTAAAACATATAATATGTTGACTGAACATTTTTATTGGTTGAAAATGAGAAAGGATGTGAATAAAGTGTGCAAACAATGTTTCAAATGTAAGGAGGCTAAGTCTAAGACACAACCACATGGTCTTTACACACCTTTAGATGTTTTTAATGAACCTTGGGTTGACATTAGCATGGATTTTGTTTTAGGAATACCAAAGACTAGGAGACATCATGATACCATTTTTGTGGTAGTTGATAGGTTTAGTAAAATGGCACATTTCATACCATGTAATAAAAACAAATGATACAACTAATATAGCTAATCTTTTCTTTAGGGAAGTGGTTAGATTGCATGAAATTCCTAAGACCATTGTTAGTGATAGAGATGCAAAATTTTTAAGTCATTTTTGGAAAGTTTTGTGGGGTAAATTGGGAACTATGTTTTTGTTTTCAACAACTTGTCACCCACAAACCGATGGGCAAACTGAGGTGGTTAATAGAACATTGGGGACTTTGCTTAGGCCACTAATGTTTAAAAATCTCAAGTCTTGGGAGGATACTCTACCTTTTGTAGAGTTTGCTTACAATAGAGCAATACATAGCACCACTCATTATTCACCTTTTGAGGTTGTGTATGGCTTTAATCCATTAACTCCTTTAGATTTGTCACTCTTGCCACCTAATATGTTTACTAGTGATGTAGCTGTTTCAATGGTAGAATACATAAAAAAATTTGCATAAAGAAGTCAAAGAAAGGATTGAAAAAAAGAATCAAAAGCTTGTCAATAGCAAGAATCAAGGGAGAAAGAAAATGATTTTTAAACCTCGTGATTGGGTTTGGGTTCATCTACGAAAGGAAAGGTTTCCATATCAAAGGATGTCTAAACTTCAACCAGGAGGAGATGGTCCATTTCAAGGGATAGAGCGGATCAATAATGATGCCTACAAATTGGATCTTCGAGGTGAGTACAACGTAAGTTCTACTTTCAATGTGGCTGATTTGACCCTGTCTCTTATACACATCTAGATGTGTATAAGAGACAGATACGCTCTTTCTCAGAATAAACTCATACCTACTTGGCAGTGGAGTTGCGGTCATTTATTTATGCGTTGATCCTGGTGACTTACTTTCGTTTTGGCTTGCCCCCACGTGTGTCATGCGGACATCCAACTACGGGTAAGTGCCTTTCACAACTTAACTTTTATCAGCATGGGTTTTCCCCTGTCTCTTATACACATCTAGATGTGTATAAGAGACAGGTATTATGCGACAATCCTTCTTGAGCAGATGTTTGCGAACATAAATCACCGCAAAGCCTTGCGGTAATGCTGCGCTCGTCCATTGATTTCTTGTGATCACTCTTTTCGCCTTGCGTCAACGCATATTCCTGTCTCTTATACACATCTAGATGTGTATAAGAGACAGACCCAGATGCGCCCACCAAGTTGCGTCGACTCTATGTGACGATTCTTCTTGAGTAGATGTTTGCGAACATAAATCACCGCAAAGCCTTGGGGTAATGCTGCGCTCGTCTGTTGATTTCTTGTGATCACTCTTTTCGCCTTGCGTCAACGCATATTCTGCATAAAAATACAAAAATCAACTGTTTCTATGCGATGAACGCATGCGACCGCGATATTATGAATTTGATGCTTTTTGGACACAATCTAACATATTTTATCAACGCAAGCCAACATTGTTTAAGAACTTAGCACTATGATAACGTGCATTTCTCCCCATTATCACACCCCCAAATTTAAACAATGTTTGTCCTCAAGCATAAGTTAAAGATTTCCTTTAGCAAGTCGACCGCAAATCTCTTCTCCTAGATTTCTCAAGGATACTTCATTTAAATCCTATATACCAAAATTTCCTTAAGGATTCAAGTCTCCTCTTAAAATATTTCTAAGACCTAGGGACCACAAGTTTAACCTTCAAAAGAACTTTACTAAATTCCGAGACATTGCATGATTTATTTCAAAAAGAAAACTTTTCCACCAGGTTGTCAAATGATTTTATCCTTGCATATTTCTTGACATTATTATTTTTTTCTGACCTTGCGCTGATCCAAGTGCCTTGCCTTCGTTTTGGCTTGCCCTTACGTGTGTCATGCGGACATCCAACTACGAGCAATACGCTCTTTCTCAGAATAAACTCATACCTACTTGGCAGCAGAGTTGCGGTCATTTATTTATGCGTTGATCTTGGCGACTTACTTTCATTTTGGCTTGCCCCCATGTGTGTCATTCAGACATCCAACTATGGGTAAGTGCCTTTCACAACTTAACTCTTATCAACATGGGTTTCCCTATTGTGTAGACAACGGAGTTGTTATTCAAAATTTTCCTCTTTTTTTTTTTTTAGAATAGCAAGGTCGAAAATAAATATCTCACCCCTAAATTTAAAATGCGGCAATGTTCTCATTGCCAAAGATTGAAAGAAGTCATGCGATGTTCTTAGAAAGCTTCGTAAAGAGAGTTTGAAAGAAAGCTAGCAGACCCCTAACTTTTAGAAATATTTCATAAGGTGACTGTCTTAAAATTAAGTTGACTCGAGTATATACAAAAAAAAATAGAAGTTGTGTCTCATCATTGAAATCATAATTGGCAAAGAGACAACATGCGGTAACTTACTGAATTTATCCATGTCAAATGATTTCGGTAATCAAAGAGGATGCGATGATAAAACTTTTAAAATTAAAATGCGATGCGATAGTGCAAAATTTGAAATAAAGTGAAGGAAGAATAAAACCCCCAAATTTGCGCTATCGCCCACATTGTGTATTGATGCATCCTTCTTTGCAGCGATCTATCTTCTTTGGATTGTGGTGATGGAATAAGATAAGTTGCTTCTTCGTGTAACACCTCCGCAATCCCGTGCCTCGATCGTTGCAAGAAAAATAGTAAGAGGGTCAAATAATTTTAAACAAAACAACATTCTTTACTGCAATCTCCCCTTTTTTTTTTTAAAAAAAAAAAAAAAAAAAAAAAAAAGAATGAAGTAATGAGTAAAAATGCAGATAGATAAATGATGATTAAAGTGCCGAATAAATGAGAGTTCAAGAATCAAACAAAGAATACTCTAGAAGACTTGCACCCTAAATGATGTTGCTTGCCAGTGCAGAGGCCACTCCATTTTTGTCTATTCCGGGTTTTTCAGGTCTACAGAGGTCTTTTCTTGTTGAAAATCACCCCCGCAATATGCCTTAACTCGCTGCCCATTAACCTTAAACGTACGGCTCCCGTCTTTAGTAATTAGCTCCACCGCACCATGTTGGAATATTTCTTTAATGATGAAGGGTCCAAACCAGCGCGATTTTAACTTGTCAGGAAAGAGCCGTAGCTGTGAATTGAAGAGCAAGACCTTCTATCCTACATGGAGATTTTTACCGCATATGTCCGATGGACACCTTGGCCTGATCGATCTACAGATGGTAAATGTAGTGGCCACTGTGAGAATGTTATAAATTTTGCCGCAGCAACTCCTTGACAGTATGAATTGACAAAGTGAGACCCTCATCACTTATTTATGGCAATGCGTAAGTGCCAAAACGAGTGAAAAATGTTTTTCTTCAGAATTGAGAGACTAACCGTCCT
>NW_024064879.1:264264-317835 GCF_009727055.1 Benincasa hispida | reverse complement strand
CGCATCGCTTGTGGCGCATGCCACTGCCTCTACCCACTTGGATACATAGTTGACGGCTAACAAAATATAATTTTTACCATTTGATAGAGGGAATGGTTCCATGAAGTCAATACCCCATATGTCGAATAACTCAAGCTCCAAGATGATGTTCATTGGCATTGAATGTTTCCATGAAATGTTACCAATGCGTTGGCACCGATCACACTTCATCACGTAGTCAGCTGCGTCCTTAAACAATGTTGGCCAAAAGAATCCACTCTATAAAACCTTGGTTGTGGTGCGCTATCCTCCAAACTACCCACCATATGGTGAGCCATGACATTGTGATAATATGCATTGTTAAGCAGCATTTGGTATGCATAGTCGCAGAATATGGTCTGCTCACTTTTTATACAGATTCAGCTCATCCCAATAATAATATATGCATTCATGTTTGAGCTTCCTCTGTTAGTGGTAGGTATAATCTTCAGGAAATTACTCGTAAAACAAAGAGTTGACTATGTCAACGTACCACGGTAATTCTTCAATCTGGAACAGCTACTCATCTGGGAATACTGCGCTCACTTCTGACTCGTTGCGATCAACCTCAGGGTTTTCTAATCTGGACAAGTGATCCGCAACTTAGTTCTCCATCCCCTTTCGATCAATTATCTCTATGCCAAATTCTTAGAGGAGAAGAACCCATCTGATCAAACTCGGCTTCGCATCCTTTTTTGTCATTAAATACTTTATTTCTAAATGATCAATATGGATGAGTACCTTTGTTCCCAACAGATATGCTCTAAATTTTTCCAACGCAAAAATTACCGCAAGTAACTCTTTCTCTGTGGTGGTGTAATTGGTCTGAGCAGGATTTAATGTCTTACTCACATATACGATGGGATGTAAGATTGTTTTTCTCTTTTGTGCCAAAGCTGCTCCCATCCATACCCGCTTGCATCACACATTAGTTCAAAAGGAAGTGTCCAATCTGGTGCAATTAACACGGGTGCGGTAGTCAGTGCATTCTTCAAAACTTTGAATGCGTTGAGGCAATGGTCGTTAAAATCAAATTTTCTATCAACCTCCAACAACGCACTCAGTGGTCGTGCTATTTTCGAAAAGTCTTTGACAAAGCGTCTGTAGAATCTAGCATGCCCCGAGAAACTTCGTACAGCCTTTGTGCTTGTTGGAGGTGGGAGTTTTTCAATTGCTTCTATTTTTGCTTTATTCACCTTCAACCTATCCCGGGAAACCTTGTGCCCCAACACGATGCCCACTTTTACCATAAAATGGCATTTTTCCAATTAAGAACGAGATTCGTCTCCTTTCATCTCTTCAGTATCTTCTCCAGGTTAGCTAGACAGACTTCATAGGTGTGCCCATAGACAGAGAAATCGTCCACGAAGATTTCAAAAGAGTCTTCAAGATAGACTGAAAAGATGGCCATCATGCACCTTTGGAACATGCTTGGCGCATTGTAGAGGCCGAACGGCATGCGGCAAAAAGTAAAGGTCCCATATGGGCAGGTGAATGTGGTTTTGTCTTGATCTTTTGGAGCAATCATAATTTGATTATACCCGTATAGCCATCCAGAAAGCAGTAGAAGTCATTTCCAGTTAGACGATCTAGCATTTGGTCAATGAATGGTAGAGGGAAATGATCTTTCTTTGTGGCTGCATTCAGCTTGCGATAGTTCATGCAAATATGCCACCCAGTGACGGTCCTTTGCAGTATTAGTTCATTATTTTCATTCGGGACTACCGCCATGCCAGCCTTTTTTGGCACACATGCACGGGGCTGACACACGTGCTATCTGCTATTGGATAAATAATGCCCACATCTAACCATTTAATGATATCCTTTTTAACGACCTCTTTCATCGCAGGGTTGAGTCTGTTCTGATGTTTGATCGTTGCTTTGTGGTCTTCTTCGAGACGAATTCGGTGCATACAGTACGCTGGGCTAATTTCTCTAATATCAGCGAGCGTCCAGCCAATTTCTCACACATATTTCCTCAGAATGCTCATCAACGCATTCTCCTGGTCTTCGTTAAATTCGGAGGAAATTATTACTGGTAGCTTCTCATTCTGCCCTAAAAATGCGTACTTTAGGTGGGTCGGCAGGGTCTTTAATTCCATTGTTGGTGGTTCTACTAGGGACGGTTGTGCTGTTTTTCTTTCTTCTTTTTCTATTGGCTCTTCTTCTTGGTTTGCGATAATCTCTTCTTCCTTGCTTGTTTTTGTTATGATCGCATTACAGGCAGCAATGGATGCGCTTGCATCCTCTTCTTCATTCTTTTCGTCAAGATCTTCTTCTTCAATCACATTTTGGTCGTCGTCTGAGTCATGCAGGTCTTCTTCGTCAGGAAACTTCATGGCACGGATGATGTTGAACTTGAGCTTCTATCTGTTTATGCTCAAAGTGATCTCCCCTTTATGCATATCGATCTGGGCACGACCTGTTGATAAAAATGGTCACCCCGGGATGATGGGCACATTTTTGTCAGCCTTGCAATCCAAGATGATGAAATCGGCTGGTAGAATAAATTTGTTGATGGTGATNGGATGATGTTGAACTTGAGCTTCTATCTGTTTATGCTCAAAGTGATCTCCCCTTTATGCATATCGATCTGGGCACGACCTGTTGATAAAAATGGTTGCCCCATGATGATGGGCACATCTTTGTCGGCCTCGTAATCCAAGATGATGAAATCGGCTGGTAGAATAAATTTGTTGATGGTGATCAGTACCTTCCTCTTTGGATGCACCAGAGATCTATTAGCCAGTTGGAGAGTCACGGTCGTGGGTGCAAGTTGCCCCATATTCAGCTGCTTAAAGATCGATAGAGGCATCAAATTGATGCTGGCTCTAAGGTCACACAATGTCTGCCCGATGTACAGTCCTCCTATGGAGCAAGGTATAGTAAAGCTCCCAGGATCACTCATCTTCTGTAGAATTATTGATTTCGAACTTTGTGTTAAAGCCACCGTGGCAAACTTACCAGTGCCCCTCTTCTTGGTTACCATATCTTTCAAAAACTTAGCGCATACAAGCATCTCCTCAATAACTTCACTGAATGGAATATTGATATGTAATTGTTTTAACATAGACAAGAAACGTTGGTACTGTACCTCTTTATTCTTTTTTTTTTTCTAAGTCTCTGCGGGAAAGATGGTAACTGCACTCTCACGGTCCCCTTCTCTGTTGGCTTTGAGGTCGATGCAACTTCTGGCTCTATTGCTTCTTTTTCTCCTTCTTCTTTTTAGGTCACCACAATTTCGGGTTCCGCCGTAATGAGAGCAATCCGGCTAGGCTCCTTTCTTTCTCCCTCCACAGTTTTTCCACTCGCAATGTCACGACTTGACATTGCTCTTTACCTGATCCCCCCAGGTTGCGTGGGAGTTCTGTTGAACTCGACAGAGCCCCTTGTGGTCTGTTCTTTAGCTCACTTGCAATCTGGCGCATCTGTAATTCTAGGTTCCGGATGGACGTAGCCTAACTTTGAAGAACAATTTTATTTTTCTCTATATACTGCTTCAACAGGCTCTCCAAGGAAGATGATTACGGTGGTTATGAGCTACTAGCTTGATTGCTTGTCTGACCATTATTACGTGGAAAGAATCCAGGTGGCCCTTCTTTCTGTACCACAGATTGGAAATTCTGCTGCTGATTCTTCCATGCAAAATTGGGGTGGTTTCTCCACCTGGGGTTGTAGGTATTCGAAAATGGATTATTTTTCACAAAGTAAATAGATTGTGGATTCTGTGGGCATTTCTTCCATTGCATGCCCATCACTGCAAGTCGCACACCTTGCGGTGTTTTGACTAATTGCGTTTACTTGCCCATTTTGCGGTGTTGGGCTACTGATCGCAATTCCCTGAATTAAGTTCATCATTGCGGTCATTTGATTCTGTAGTGAAGCAATAGNCTTGCCCATTTTGCGGTGTTGGGCTACTGATCGCAATTCCCTGAATTAAGTTCATCATTGCGGTCATTTGATTCTGTAGTGAAGCAATAGCACCATTACTTGCGTCCTTATCCTTAATTCTCAGTCTTTAATCACTCTCTCTCCAATCCTCGTGGTTTTTAGAGATGCGATCCAAGATGTTCTTAGCCTCATCATACATTTTGTCAAGCAGACCACCAGCAGCTGCCGCATTGGCAGCGTCTACAAAGTAGGATTTAAACCATGATAAAAGATTTCCATCTGGAGGCAGTCTGGCAACCCATTGTGTGGACAGTCTCAGACCAACCTTTTAAACCTCGCCCAGGCATCGCTGAGCAATTCGTCCATGCTTTGTTCAAAATTGGTTATGAGTTTCCTTCGTCTAGCATTCTCAGTAGGTGGAAAATATTTCTTCATAAACTTCTCAACGACCTGTTCCCATGAAGTGATCTCTCCCGGTTCGAGGGAATATGCCCATTTTCTTGCCTGATCATAAAGAGAAAATGGGAACAAAGTTAGTCGAACTTCTTCGGCAGAGATGTTTGGGAACACAAAAGTATTGCAGATTTCTATAAAGCTACGGAGGTGGGCGTGCGGATCCTCGCCACGCCGTCCTCCGAATTGTCCTGCAGTTTGGATCATCTACAGCATCACTGGTTTCATTTCGAATCTGCTTCCACCGAGGGCAAGCCTCATGATTTCTGGAGAGAAATCATAGAGGTTTGGTGATGCATAGTCCCTAATGGGTCTATTACGATCGTTAGCCAGAAGGATTGGATTTGCCATGACGTTTTCGTTTGGTGCTCCATTTCCAGGCTGCTCTACCATCTCTTCTTTATCTGACTGTTATTGTTGGCAGTCTCTTAATCTTCTTCTGAACGTCCTCTAAATCTCTGGGTCGTAATTCATCAGAGATTGAGAGTCTGCAAAGAAATAAGAAAAATTACCGTTAGCACACTATTTTGCCGAAGTCCCCGACAACGGCGCCAAAAACTTGATGAGTTATTTTAAGATGTGGAATTGTGGATGAAATGCGATGATGAAAAATGCGTTGAGCACTCAAGTTTTCTCAGTAGAGTCCAAGTGTAAACCCTACTGAGTTTTCTGGTAAGTCCAAGGTCGAACTCAGGGACTTGGGGAAACAGTATGCGGTGGTGATTTTCAAAAGACTTTGCAGTAACCAAATAAATCAAGTGGTTGTAGGGCATGTTATTTCGATAATAAAAATAAACAAATGTGATGGATTTGATAAAAGTCTGATTATGTGATAGATGCACTGAGTATGCGGATGAACAGGTTGAGAAGGTCTTTAGTTAGCGTTACTTGGGAATGCATCAGACTATGCGATCATGTTACACCCATGAATAACAAGCCATTTTCCAATGCCAATGCGATGCTCCTAAGGCTAGGACGCATGTGTTGAATGAAAAAGTGTCCATAGAGCTTATTCCTAAGTCTCTACTCTTTTCCTATGCGATGATGCAAGGTGCACAAAGGCAAGGTGACCGCACACAATCATATCCTATTTCTAGGATGCATGCGATGCGTTAATAGCAAACAGTGCTTATTCCTTAGCTTCTATCTCTTGATTATGCGTTCTAATCTAACTCTCCCAAGCCTAGATTCTAACCTGACTTTTTCAAGCCTAGATCCTATTCTTAGACTACCCTCTCGAGTATCTCTAATGGACGAATAAAGCATACATAATACAAGATAATCGCATAGAATGAAGATCCCCAGTTGTGCTAGCTAAATGCTTCTTAACTCATTCAATAGATTTAGCTACTTATGCGTGATAAATAGAGAGTGAATAGATATAGAGAAGTAAATTCCATTTCTTTAAAAGAGTTTGAATACGCAATAACAATGGAAGATAAAGGTAGAAGCCTGGTAGTAATCCCTTGTTGTCCAAGGCTTTTACACTGCAACTCTATTTGATTCAAAAGAAGCAGGAGTTGGCCCTCTCTCTGGTCTTGAATCTTCCGACACTCTCTCGAGCTCACCAGAATGATCTATCGGCAAAACTTCCTTCTCTCTCTTCCGCCTTTAAAATAAAAGAAAATCTAAGAACAAGGCTAAAATATCTAAGGAAAAATTCTCTAATTCTACGAACTTTTCGAACCCCTTTTCTGAAGGATGCCTTTGGTATTTATAGAGCTTCGGGGTGAAGGGAGGCTTCTCTCTTATGATTGCACAGATGGGATGGCTTTAATTCCCTGACTGATGCGCTGAATATTTGTCACCGAAAAGCCGAATGTACTTGTTATCGTTAGCGGCTGTCAACTTAATTTGGATTCAACTGTCATCAGCTTTCTGTCCCATCGTGATTAATTGTGCCTTTCACCGAGATGCGCCTACCAAGTTGTGTCGGCTCTTTGCGACAATCCTTCTTGAGCAGATGTTTGCGAACACAAATCACCGCAAAGCCTTGCGGTAATGCTGCGCTCATTCGTTGATTTCTTGTGATTTCTTTAGATTTAATATTTAAATCAATTCATTGAACTAGTCTTGATCAAGCTAATTCTGAAGTGAATTGTCTTAGGATCTAAGAGTGACCATCATAGATTCTAAGTTTGATCTAAGTTAGTTTTCTTTGTGAGTGTTTGCAAGGATCCTAGAAAGACCTCTAGCTTTGCATCCAATAAGCATCGCGGGCGCTTATCATTACTGTTGAAGGAGAAATTTTGGACCAACCACAAATTACTACGTTGTTTACTAAATTAATGATGAAATTCCAAAATCTTAAATTTTGGACCAATTAAGATTTGACATGTGCCCCAAATTGAAGTTGAAGAAAACTTTCGATGACGCCGTGTGGTTTCATCATGATCGTTGAATTGGATAAACTTAACTTGGTCCAATTTAATATTATTATTATTAGGGTAAAAGTCTCTAAATCCAAAAATAGGTTGAATTTGACCCAGATGTCAAATCAAATCCAAATTAAACTAATTGGACCTAAGAGCCATACTCATAGATCAATCAAGCCAAAATCCAACTAATTGGGCCTAAGAGCCAGGCCTTTGGGTCAACCAAGCCCAAGCCCATAAGCCTACTCGAGAACTCTATAAATAGAGAAGTTCTCCTCATTTGGAGAGGTCAGAAATTCTATACTCCAGAGGACCTAGAGAGAATTCTCCCAACAATCAGAAGACGCCTAAACTTCTAAAGTTGACCACACTTGAAAACGGAAGTCCTTTGAAGATACAAGCATTCTAACCACACTTGAAGACTAAAGTCCTGTGAAAATACAAGCATTCTTCCAAGACTCTATGCTTAATAACTTTCACATGTTCCGCTTCTATACATCAAGCGTATGCATTCAACCGAAAGAGAATCAGAGGATCAAGTACTAGAGATCAAACCACATCACATATCAACATCAACATTAATACCAACTCAAGCTCAACTCCACGAAACAAGTTTCTTCAGAAGCCTCATGTGAACACAAATCCTCCAAGAAGATCAATAAGCTCAAAGGCTAGACATCCAAGAAGATCAACAAGCCCAAAAGTCAATCATCTAAGAAGATCAACCAGTTTAAATATTAAAATTTATTTTGAATGCATCAAATATATTATATTAGAGATTGTACTTGCTATATTAAAATCAATACAAATACAAAAGTCAAATTTCATGAATTAAGTTTCTCCAGAAACCTCGTGCAAAAAAATTGGCACGCCCAGTGGGGCCTCTCTACCTCTTATCTCTCTCTCGTCATCGAAATCAACAAATCTACATATGGCACTAAAGAAAGTTGCATCCAAAGCTATTGTTGCAAGCGAAACTTACATAAGCTTTGTCATCACGGAGAAAATCTGGAAACAGCTGATGGAATCTCCTAAAGGCGGGATCTTCATAAGAGAAAATCCCTGGTTTGACAACTATGTTTCTGCTACTGATCCATCAGATAAAGAATCGCACTTTGATGTAGTGTTTTTCATGGTGACTAACATAGCAGTTGAGTTAACCATGGCAGAGATAGAGAGAAAGATAAATCTCCTCATGAAAGCGGTAGAAGAGTGAGATCATCGCTGCTTTAAGAGATCAAATACAGGCTCAAGAAACTGCTAGTCAACATCGCCAATAAGGGAACTAAAGATTTCCTAGTCCCTGAAGGGAGAAAATACAAGAATGAAGCTAAGGGCACTGAAAAGATTGTGAATAGTGCCACAAGAGAATCTATGGTCGTTCAGATGACCCCGCTGAAATTTTCCTCCAAAGGAAAAGAAACACAGTTTGAAAGAAACCATGATAGCAACCATAAAAGTTCCCAACTTTCAAAGAAAGACAGGAGAAGGTTTACCCATTCTCCAACTCTAATGTTCCTGACATGTTGGAGTAATTATTAGAGAAACAACTCAATTGTTCGAATGCAAGCGACCAAAACAAGCAAAAAAATGTAGATAATCCTAACTATTGTAAGTATCATCGAGTCGTTAGTCACCCGATTGAAAAGGGCTTCATGCCGAAGGAGTTGATTCTAAAGTTGGCTCGTGAAAAGAAGATTGAGCTAGAGCTTGATGAAATAAATCAAACAAATCACGCAACTGTAGCGATGAATTCGAGTGTCCCAACACCATCTGCGTCTCATGTTCAAAGAGAAAACTTCATCCAGTTTGGGACTTTTGAGCCTATAGTCGTTCGGTTCCAACAAGAGATTCTAACAATAAATTTTTGAAGCAAAGATGATCTCGTTGAAGATGACAATGAAGGATAGATAGTTGTGACTCGTCGAAAAGGAAGACAAGCAAAATCCACTAAAAAAGAGTCGTACTTCTATCAAAGCTATAGAAGAAGGAACAAGACTCATAAAAAAAAAAAAGACAAAAAGATGGCATGAAAACCTAAGCCTACTAAAGAAGAAGACAAGGACTTCCCTTAACTTCGACGGTCAGTAACTATGGCAGAATTTATCCCAAGAAGCTTCCTCGATATCATCAAGAGGAAGTATCAGAAGTTATTGCATGTCATGTTGTCAGCATAGTAGAAGCTGACAACAATCATATAACTACTAAATAAGTTGACAACTCAAAAGAAATGGAGCAAAGAGTTCCTGTCTTCGATCATATCAAGCCTTCAACTACTTTATCTTCAGTCTTCCAAAGATTGAGTATGGCCACAATAGAAAAAGAAAGCCAATGTTCAACGTCTACCAACTCGAACTTCAGCTTTCAAAAGGCTATGTATCTTCACATCAAAGAAAGATCGACATTCAACACTACTTTTTATCGTCTCAAGATGACAAGTGATCAACATAAAAGGAAGATGAAAACCTTGAAGTTTAGACCATTTCATGAAGAAAACAACGATGAAAAGATTCACAGTCGTATCACTTCACGCATGAAGAGGAAGTTTTCTGTTGATATAAATACAGAAGGTTCTTTGATGGTAAAGCCAAAACTCATCATATTGACGAATCCTACAAATGAAGAGGATGATCAAAGCCATGATGAAATTAGAGCTTTTGAAATTTAAATGTAGAAGCTTCTTATCGCAAGAGCCTAAACTGCATGGTGCTTCTAGCCCACATGAGCTTAAAAGGTGAACGACCCAAAAAAAATCTCTTTGTGAACTACGTTATGACTTGATCCCTAATCATTGTAAAACGTACGTAGGCATCTTGAAAGAAAATTTAAGTTCAACCCAAACAAACAAAAAGATTTGAACTACGTCATGACTTAATCTCTTTCTTCAAGGGTACGTGGGCAACTTAAAGAAATTTAAGTTCAGTTCGTCAGAAAGGATACCACAACAACCTAAATATGACACTACAAGATTGATGTTGATCATCCTCATTAAAGAATGAAACTCCAAATTGAAGATGTTCATCCCTAAAGGGAAACACAACAAATTGAAGATGTTCATCCCTCATAAGGAGCTGACACAGTAAATTAAAAGCACACACTGGTATGGCGCTTTCTTCCTCTTCGAAGTCAAGTTTGGAGGCTTCACTACTTCCTCGTTGAAGTCAAGTTTGGATGTTTCGTTGCTTACTCTTAGAAGTTCAAGTTTGGTGCGACTTCCCTACTTCCTCTAAAAAAAATATTATTCTCTATAGCTTCACTCCTTCTCCAAAAGTTGTTGCAGTTCCGCCTCCTCTATAACGACGTTGTTGCTGTTTCTTCCTCATCTCCAAGTTTCAAGATCAGACTGCTGCTTTGATGGTTGCACTGCTGTTTCTCCATCTACGGATTTGATGGTTGCACTGCTGCTTCTTCGTCTTCAAGTTTGAGGGTTGCACTATTGCTTTTACAACTCTAAGTTCGATGGTTGCATTGATGCCTCTCCATCTTTAAGTTTAGAGGTTTCATCGATGCTCCTCCGTCTTTAAGTTTAGAGGGTTCGTTGATGCTCTTCCATCTTCAAGAGGCTTCGTCGATGCTTCTTCATCTTCAAGTTCAGAGCCTTCATCGATACTCCTCCATCTTCAAGTTCAAAGGCTTCGCTGATGCTTCTCCATCTTTAAGTTCATAGGCTTCGTCAGTGCTTCTCCATCTTCAAGTTCAGAGGCTTCATCGATGCTCTATCTTAATGCTCAAGTTTGGAGGCTTTGTATTGTCATCTTCATGCTTAATGTCGTGAAGTCAAGCTTAATGAAGAAGATTCACCGATGCTTTGTCAAACTCAAATGCAGAGAATTCGCCGATGGTGCAGAGGATTCACTGATACTTCAAGCTCAAATTTAAAGGCTACGTCGATGCTCCTCCATCTTCAAGTTCAGAGGCTTTGTCGATGCTCCTTCATCTTCAACTTCAGAGGCTTTGTCGATGGTCTTCCATCTTCAAGTTCGAAGGCTTCACCACTTCCTTTTCAAAGTCAGGTTTGGATGTTTCGCTCCCTTTTCAAAATATTGGTGCAGCTTTCTTCCTTCTCCAAATTGTTAGTGCAACTTTTCTTCCTCAAAAGAAAAAAAGTCAGGTAAGGCTTCATTCCTTCTCTAAAATGTTAGTGCAACTTCACTCCCTCCCTGAAATGTTGGTGCAGCTTCGCTCCCTCTACAAAAATGTTGGTATGGCTTCGGCTCATATACAAAATCAAGTTTGGTCCGCCTGGCTTCATCTCATATGTGAGATCAAGTTTGGTCCATCTAGCACCGCCTCGTATGTGAGATCAAGTTCGGTCCTCTTGCCTCTACCCCAACTGCGCAGTCAAATTCAGTCTGCCTTGCTTCATTTCATCTGTGTGATCAAGTCCAATCTACCAGGTTCCGCATTTGATTTGCCAAGCTTTGCCTTATGTGCAAGATTAGGTCACATACTAAGATCAAAGCCAATAAGGGGCAGAGATCAGAGCCATTAGAGCACTGAGTTGGAAATCGATGGAATGTTGAAGTCAAAGACTAAGGTTGGGACTGACAGAATCCTCAGGTCGCATATTAAGATCGAAGCCATTAAGAGGCGAAGATCAGAGCCATTAGAGCACTGAGTTGGAAACCGATAGAATGCTCAAGTCAAAGACTGAGGCTGGGACCAACGGAATCCTCAAGTCGTGTACTAAGATTGAAGCCAATAAGGGGTGGAGATTATAGCCGTTAGATCAATGAGTTGGAAACTAAGAGAATGCTCAAGTCAGAGAGTGAGGCTAGGACCGATAGAATCCTCAGATCGCGTACTAAGATTGAAGTCAATAAGGGGTGGAGATGAGAGTCGTTAGAGCACTAAGTTGGAAACCGATGGAATACTCAAGTCAAAGACTGAGGCTGGAATCGACAGAATCCTTAGGTCGCGTACTAAGATGAAAGCCAATAAAGGGCGGAGATCAGAGCCGTTAGAGCACTGAGTTGGAAATCTACGGAATGCTCAAGTCAAAGACTGAGCCTAGGATTGACGGAATCCTTAGGCCACATAATACGATTGAAGCTAATAGGGGGCGAAGATAAGAGCTGTTAGAGCATTGAGTTAGAAACCAACAGAATTCTCAAGTCAAAGACTGAGGTTGGGACCGACGGAGTCCTCAGGCCACGTACTAAAATTGAAGCCAATAAGGGGTGAAGATTAGAGTCGTTANCAAGTCAAAGACTGAGGTTGGGACCGACGGAGTCCTCAGGCCACGTACTAAAATTGAAGCCAATAAGGGGTGAAGATTAGAGTCGTTAGAGCATTGAGTTAGAAACCGACGGAATACTCAAGTCAAAGATTGAGGCTAGGACCGATGAAATCCTCAGGCCGTGTACTAAAATCGAAACCAATAAGGGGCGGAGATAAAGCCGTTAGAGCCCTGAGTTGGAAACCGATGGAATGCTCAAGTCAAAGATTGAGGTTGAGACCGATGGATTCCTCAGGCCACGTACTAAGATCGAAGCCAATAGGGGGCGGAGATTGTTGGATTGAGGAAGCAAGTAGCGGAAGTAAATTAGGATCATCAAACATTCTAACTCATTAATTTTGGCTTTAAACTAAACATGCTCATAAACTAAAAATAGAGTTTCAACACTAACCTTTGAAGTACCTTTGATTCAAGATTTTCAATTGCAATCTCCTTGATTTTAGCTCGTGAACCACCACAAGCACTTCCCTACTATCTTCTTGGTGCCTAGGATTGAGTTGTGGGACTCAAAATAAGCTTGGATTAAGGGAATAAGGAGAGAAGGTTTCTGATTTTACACAATACGAAGAACAATTCTTCAAAGAGTTTTTCTCAGCTTCAGTAACAATTGCATTCTCTTTTTTCCACTCAAAATTCCAGTCTTATATGGCATGACTTTCATGCAGTTAACAGCCTTTCATGAATCATAGCTCATGCTTGAATTAATTGGGCTGAAGAAGAATGGAAACTGCGTGAGCTGCTAAAATTTGAAAGTTGGGATTTTTCCCATTTTTAAATTTTCTTTATAATTTATTTTTAAATCTGATTTCAAAAATCAATTTAATTTATAAATTGAAATTTTATTAATTTTAAAAAATTAATTAAATAATTAATGTTCTAATAAAATTAATAAATTAATTAAACAATTTAATTAATCTTATTAATTTAATATCAAATATTAAATTAATTACTCACCAATTCTATTACCATGAATCTTTATTTGTGAATTTAATATTTAAATAATATTTAAACTTGTAATTATATCACATAATTACTAATTCCCTTTAATTCTAATTTGAACATTTCAAATTAACTTATCACGCTACTCTAAACCTAATTCATTTATGGGCTAGTAGGGGACTTGGTAGATCTATAGATCATGGGCTCCAACAATCCGAGATTAATTGGTTAAACTATTTACACCATATTAACCCCCATTCGTTAACTGCTAGGTTACTCCACTAAAGTCCGTAGTTGCACTCCCCTCACTGTAGATATATTGTGTCCACTCGATATAATCATGATTAGTAAGTTAACCCTTCACAGGTTGCTTGTAATAATGGTTGGGTCAAAAGGTTGCTTTACCCCCGAGATTACCTCTTGTTCCTTAAGTCCCACTAATCTTCTAATGAACAATTGATTTGTGATCCAATCATCAAACTGAGTCCCTCTCGAGTCAATGGGAGGGTGAGCCCCTTGTTTAAGACCCGAAGTTAGTACTTAAGGGAATAACCCCTCTACTATCCCTAAAAGTGGGTAGGAGTGAATTCCATCTTGCACCCTATGTCCCCATCTATCTACCCAGTGTTACCCCTGAAATGGAAGGTTGATTGAGCCGACGTTATTGAGCCAACCCTCACCTATACAAATCTAAGGATAATCCTGAATAAACAGGAGTTCATAGTTAGCTTAGGATTACGATTAAGTTACCTAGATCATCGTTTTGAAATAGTCAATCTTAAATAGTAAACAACGTTATAAAGTAAGAGTGACTTATCTTGCGGTCCGATCATGTGCAAACTCATTGCACAGGACGCCCTCACTCCTCATGTCATGACATGCACGAATTAGGATCACTTCGTTTGTGGCACTTTACAACTCTTTGTAACAACTACAGATTGGGCAACATCTAATGTTACCAGGATAAGGCACCCAACTTTATTCATATACTATAGACCATTTTGACTATTTACTCAAACCTGATCCACTTTTATGTCTCCACATAAAGTTCAAGTACTTATGTAACATTCACAGATTTTTTAGTTTATTGGATTTATTTTTAAAACGAAATAAGCAATTCATATATTCAACAACAACTTATTGAATTTTCAGAAATAAGTTTTTTGTTTACAAACCACGAGTTTTAGGACATAAAATCTAATAGAGATCAGAGTCGTTAAAGCACTAAGTTAGACGAGTTTTAGGACATAAAATCCAACAGAGATCAGAGTCGTTAAAGCACTAAGTTAGAAATCGACCAGAATGCTCAAGTCAAAGACTAAGGCTGGGACTGTCGGAATCCTCCGGCCACATACTAAGATCGAAGGCAATAAGGGGTGGAGATCAGAACCGTTAGAACATTGAGTTGGAAACCGACAGAATGCTCAAGTTAAAGACTCAGGTTCGAACCGACGGAATCCTCAAGCCACATACTAAGATCGAAACCAATGGAGGGCGAAAATCAAAGCCGTTAGAGCAATGAGATAGAAACCGACGGAATGCTCAAGTCAACAACTGAAGCTGGGATCGACAGAATCCTTAGGTCACATACTAAGATCGAAGCCAATAGGGGGCAGAGATCAAAGCCATTAAAGCACTGAGTAGGAAACCAACGGAATGCTCAAGTCAAAGACTAAAGTCAAGTGATGGAATCCTCAGGTCACGTACTAAGATCAAAGCCAATAGAGTATTTAGATCCTCAAGAACCTAAAACAACATCTTCAAGTCACGAACTAAAAGCGGGCTTGTGATCCTTGATCCGCGTTTTGTTCGTAGCTACAAAAAAAAAAAAAAAAATGGGGGCAAGTTAGTAAATTAAAAAAAAATGAGGGTGATAGAAAATTTTGAAGAGATTTGTTAAAATAAATCACATCAAATGGAAGTTAGAAAAGGATAAAAAAAAAAAAAGAAGAAGAAGAAGAAGAAAAGAAAAATAAATAAAAAGAAGAGAGAAAAAAAAGAGAAAAAGAAAAGGAAACAAAAAGGAAAAAAGAAAACAAAAAGGAAGAAAAAGTATAAATAAAAAGGAAAAAAGAAAAGAAAAAGAAAAAATAAAATAAAATAAAAAGAAAAGAGGAGAGAAAAAGAAAAGGAAAAAGCGAAACAAAAAGAAAACAAAAAGGAAGAAAAAGTATAAATAAAAAGGAAAAAAGAAAAGAAAAAGAAAAAATAAAATAAAATAAAAAGAAAAGAGGAGAGAAAAAGAAAAGGAAAAAGCGAAACAAAAAGAAAACAAAAAGGAAGAAAAAAAATAAAATAAAAAGAAAGGAAAAAAAAGAAAGAGAAAAGAGGAGGAAAAGAAGAGAAAGGAAAGCTCACAAGAAACGGAGGGAATGCAGATAATATAGTGTTTGAGGTTCTATTTATGTTTCTAACAAATTAGTAAATTTAAATTAAATAAAGATTTGATTTAAAATATTAGATTTTTATTAGATTTTCTAATTTGCTTCTATTCCTCTTTTAAATTAATTTTTTTAAAAAATTAAATAAACTTGATTTTATTAGATTTTGCCTCAAATTTATCTTCAACAAACCTTTGGACATATTTCAAATTTTATTCAAAAACAAATTTAAATTGTGGATAAAATCTCAAATTAAAATTTGGTCATATTTCAAATTTTATTTAAAATCAAATTGTTGAACTTTGAGATATAATTGTAGATAAATTCTCAAATTAAAATTTGGGCATCTTCCAAATTTTATATCAAATTCATACAAATTTATGTTCTTATCTCTATTTCCAAATCAAATTATGAGAAAGATCTAAAATTCATCTCAAATTAAAACTTGGCCATATTTCAAATTTTATTCCAATTTTAAATTATCCAAATTGAGTTTTTATCTTCAATCGAAGTAAATTAGGGATAAAAAAAATCTCAATTAATCTCTCATTAAAATTTGGGCATATTCTAAATTTTATCTCAAATTCAAATCATCCAAATTTAGTCTTCTATTCTCAAAACCAAATTAAACTAGGGATAAAGTTTTAACTATCTTAGATTAAAATTTGGGTCATATTCCAAATTTCATAATAAATTCAAATTTCTAAATTTTTATCTCCAAATCACATAAAATTGGGGATAAAACTTGAAATTTTTCTTAAATTAAAAATTTGGTCATATTCCAAATTTTATTTTTAAAATGTAAATTCTTAAGTTCTTATCTCCAAATCAAATTAAATTAGGGATAGAACTTGAAATTTTTCTTAAATTAATAATTTGGCGATACTCAAAATTTCATTTTAAATTCAATTTTTTTTATAGTTTTATCCCAAATCAAATTAAATAGGTTGATCCAATTTAATATTATTATTATTTGGGTTAAAGTCTCTACACCAAAAATAGGTTGAATTTGACCAAATGTTAAATCAAATCCAAATCAACTAATTAGGCTAAGAGTCACCAAACAAGCAAAAATCCAACTAATTGGGTCCAAGAGCTGCCCATGGGTCAACAAGCCTGAGCCCATGAGCCAGAACTCCATAGAAGCTCTTCTCATTTGGAAAGGTCAACAATTCTACACTCAAGAACCTAGAGAGAATTCTCCCAACAATCAGAAGACGTCCAAACTCCTCAAACTCACCACACTTGAAGACGGAAATCCTTTAAGATACAAGCATTCTGACCACACTTGAAGATTGAAGTCCTTTGAAGATACAAATATTCTTCCAAGATTCCAAACTCAAGAACATCCACACGCTCCACTTCTATACATCAAACGTATACATTCAACCAAGAGAGAATCAGAGGATCAAGTACTAGAGATAAAACCACATCGCATCAATCAGCATCAACATCAACACTAACTCAAGCTCAACTTCACGAAACAAGTTTCTGTGGAAGCCTCGTGCGAACACTAATCCTCCAAAAAGATCAACAAGCCCAAAGGTCAATCATCCAATAAGATCAACAAGCCCAAAAGTCGATCTTCTAGGAAGATCATTCAGTTTAAAGATTAAAGTTTATTTTGAACGCATAAAAAAAATTATTATATTAGAGATTCTACTTGCTATATTGAAATCAATACAAATACAAAAGTTCAAATTTCACGAATTAAGTTTCTCCAGAAATCTCGTGCGAACCATTACAATAAGGTTCAATTAATATTTATTTATAGCAAAAATAATCTTTAAAAAAAATTAATTAACTTTTAGTTTCTTTAAATTAAAACTACTCAATTTCATGTACTTGTTTTTTTTTTTTTTTTTTTTTAAAAAAAATGTTTTTGAACAGAATTAAAATTACAACACATTTTTAAAACTATATTGTCAATTCAATAAATTTAGTAGCGACAAAAAAGTTCAACTAATATTCAATTATAACATAATTGAACTGAAAAATCTAGATAGTTTTTAGTAATTATTTATCTTTTGAAGAAATAATTTTTTATTCATCTTGAATTTAAAATCTATTATTTTTTTTTTCAATTATAAAAAAATGAATCAAAATATTTATAAGCATAGCAAAATTTTACTGTCTATATGCGATATACTACGATAGATGGTGATAAACTACTATCTATATCTATTTGTATCATAATAGACACAGATAGTAATCTATCGCGATTCATCGTAGATAGATTACGATATTTTACTATTATTTATAAATATTTTTTAGAATTTTGTCATTTAAAATAATAATTTTTTTTCCTAATTGAAACAACTATCTCGTTGTACCACTAATTTTTGTTGACTAGTCTCAATAATTCTCAAAACTAATACCCCAAAAACCACTTTCAACTTATAAAACAATCAATTTAATTCTCTCTTCTCTCCTTTTCCCCATCTCTCTCCTATCTCACCAAACCTATCTCATTTTTTTCATTTCACCATTTATCTCCTTCTCTATTTTTGCTTCATTTCCTTTTTCTTTTCATTTTCCATTGTTTTTTCTCTGCCTTCATTATTTTTCATTTTCTTCTCTCTTCTTTCTTCATTTTATTTAGTTCATCGTAAAACGGAAAGGAGCAGTATGATCGGTCAATCGACATTCTCAACCATTCTAAGACTGACGTCGACCGACCGATGCACACCTCTACCATTATCAATCCAGGTCAAGAGTTATGAGAGGAACATTGAAAGAATCTCTAGGTAATTGGCCTTCCAAAATCAAATGATGGGACTAGAAAAGCTGTCATTGAATAATAATTGAGCTGTTGATGCTTCATCTGACCAACTGAATTGCCTTGTTAGCTAGCTAGCTGTGTGTAACTGAATGCACTCACTTGTTCCTCAAACTTAATGGGAGTGGGGAATTTTGATAGTTGTTGGGTGAAAATCAGAGGCCCGCCACAAGCGATAAGGAAGGAACTCTACATTTTAAGCAACATCTAAAAAACTGAGGAGACAATTTGATGCTCACCCAAACAAAATAACTTTCTATCTTTTCTATAATGTATGCAAAAATCAGCTTGTTTAGATTTAGCTCCTGTAAGCATTTTACTGCTTCTCTAATGAAGAAGAAACGACAATCTGATGGTTGAATCTAAGTTCTAGTACATGCTCGCTACATTGTAGGAATCTTGTAGCAAAGCCATGATCATAAGATAATGCAACGACCCAATCGACTGCAATGAAGAACATTGAAATTTTCAGCCAATTTCGGGGCCGAGATGCTCCCTTTAGAAAAATGACAACAAAAGTATTGCATTATTTGCAGTTAACAGCTTTACATATATGACTCTTGCAGGGTTGGTGCTATGTCTACAACATTACTTGACCTCAAATTAAGATGCACAATCTATCGTATACAACATTGGTAATGTATTATACATTGTATGAACAAAAGTAAGATCATAAGCTTCACAATATCATGAGTCTATAACATTAGCAAAAAAGAAGAAAGTAAAAAAGATCAATAGCTCACCTTCAAACAGTTTCAGGTTTGGATTTCTTTCAGTTCAAGTACCATTTCTTCGCAAGTGATGTGATATAGCAGGTGATCCTTCAAACAAATTTGATAGAGAGTTCTCTAAATCATCCGACGTGTACTTTATGTACTTCCCGGAATGCCTTCCGCTCTCTAATTGATTTCTAAACCTTCCTAAGAAGGAGCGATATGCTGGAATCACTTTCTCCGAAACAGATATTATCAGCTCATCACGCAGTTGAGCATCTGATACCTTCCAAGCTGTTTGAACCCTGCAGATTTCCTCAAAACCTGCATTGAAATTCTTGAACTTTTCCTTCAAAGCTACCTTGGAGGCATTGCTTGTGCTCCCACTAATACCTTCATCCTTTAAGCAAGACAAAACTTTGCTCCAAGAAGCTCTTAGGTAACTCGTTTCATATTGGCGAATTTGGCCGCTATGCCTGCGAAGCCAGTTATCGCCAAGTAGCTGGGCAAGCTCAGAATCTTTCACTTTTTTCACTATGTACAATATATTGTTCATTAGAAATATGTACTGCATAGCAATATCCTCGTACAGCTTGGACTTTTCCATAAGATTGGACTCCAAAGATGATAACAACATTAATAATCTACGAGCTAAAGGCGACGTACTTTCCAACTGCAAATTATCGTCGTTATGCCTCTCATTTGGCATGTCTTGTACTTCGTCATCTTCTAAAAGAGAGTTAATTGTCTTACTGTAATCAACCAGCAATCTAACATAATTCATTACATATCGAATAAGTGGGTGAATCTCAGCATTTTGCATTGCTTTCTTCGAATTTTCGTTTTCAATGGCATTCTCAAACTCGACAAATGTCCCTGTGGCTGCTTCTCCCAGTCCAGACAAAACTCCATGTGCTTCATGGATCAGAAACTCATCAGAAACCATGGCTTCCAAGTCGGGCAAAACACTGGCCAAAGCATCGTACATATCCAAGATTCGGAACAGCTTCTCCGGTGACCTCTTTCCAATAGCCACTGCCTCACCAAAATTCAACAGCTGCATTACACACCCTTTTGCTGTTTCATTAAAACAGATCTCCTTTGATTCACTGGCGCCATTGAAAATCTGATCACAAAGCCTCTTCTCACCTTCCAAAATCAACCGGACTGTAATTTTGACGGCCTGAATCCATTTCTTCATCTTCTCGTCCAAGAATTTCCAGTCACTTTTCTGAACCTCCTCAATGCTGAGCCGTTCGACGCCAAGAATCATCAAACACTCATCCAAAGCATCACGACGAACGGTGCTGTAGACTTGAACACACTCCTTTTCATATCCAGAGCGAATCATACGGTCCGCAATCTCCGAAAGATCAACAGCCGCATCGGGATGGATCAAATCGACCCAAGAATCTTCTCCAATTGTCGCACCTCGCTCATGGAATCGCCCAGAACTGCGACTTTCCTCACTGAAACTCTCGAATTCGTCGTCAATTTCACTGTAATGGGAAGCAAATGAGAGGTGAACTCTTCGGATCGAGCCATAAAGCCGCTCGGCGTCGAGAGGGACTGTACTCTGGATCAGGATATGGCGAAATTCGCTCTCAAGCCGACACATAGCCATTTGGATCGCGTTTTCCGCTCGATCTACAATGTCGGTTGATTCGGACCCAATCGAAAGCTCATCCACTAACTGGAGTATATCATCCACCGCTGATAAATATTCAGCCGCCTCGTCCTGCCAATCCTCCCAATTAACCGACCGTCTAGACACATCGAAATTAGGGTCCCATCGGAGAATCACCTTCTCAGCGGCGTCCAACCTATCGTTCTTGGTCTTAGAGTCGTCACGGTTGATCATACTACCAATACTGGAAAGACGATTATCAAAACTGGAGAGAATCAGGAGCATATCCTCACGAACCTCTTTAGGGGTATTGAGGCTCTTGACGATCTGTTGAGCGGTGGCCAAGACGTGATCGTCGTCGCCGCCGACAACATTGGTGTTTGTGGTAGCCATGGAGGTTGTGGGTTCACCGTTTTAGTGGCAAAAAGCTACGGAGGCTGGCAGCTCCGGTATGGGAAAAGTAGAAGACACATCCATCGCCAAAATTTGGCCCTACGTCTCTCACGTTTTGGGGAAGAAGATGAAAACAAATTCAGAGGGATCTGGAACAGAACTGAAAATCCCCCAAAAAGTGGGTTGGAATTGAATGAAGGGAAGAAGATAGAGGTCGGGTTTAATGGCGGAAATGGAGAAATGAGAGTGTTTTTGGCGGGTTGGAAACTGGGAAAAGAAGGTTTGTTTGGGAGTGATAAATACTAAAATTGTGGAGTGAGACAAAGCATCTTCCTTTCCAGTTTCTTTCCTTTTCTTCATTTCTATGCTTGTGTTGCTTTCCAAGTAGAAGGGCAATGATTAGATCCGGTTTAAGCTTAACTTCTCTCTATTTTTCCATCATAAAAAAAAAAATTATTTTTATTAAGAAATGAAAACGTCACGTGTTAGCATTTCATTTGATCATACTTGAGATGTACCAAAATAGCATTTCATCATGTTTTTCTTAAGTAAAAAAGTACATATCATCCATTTTTGTACATTCTCTCACTTCTCTTGCATAGAAAAATAAAAATAGGGGTGTGCATCCGTTGATCAACGTCAGTTTTTCTCGATCTATTTTTGTTGATCTTAGAATAGTTGAGAATGACAATAAATCGACCATACAAATAAAGTAGGCGCTTTGATTTCGTATTTTCGATAAATTGAAAAAACAAGCGAAGAAAGGAGAACAAACAAGAAAATGAAAAAGAGCGAAGATAGAGAGAAAGTGAGAAACAGATAAAAAGACATGAAAATGGAAATAAGAAAAAATGGATGAAGTAAATAAAACAATGGAAATTAAGAAGAAAACAAGGAAGCAACAAGGGAGAAGAAGAAACTTGGTGGAATGAAGAAAGAGAAAAAATGAGGTAGCTCGAGAGAGAGAGAAAGAGAGAGAATAAAAATAGTTATTTGTTTAATAAATTCAAATTTGTTTATTGGTCATTGTTTTGGGCATTAATGAGATATAACTACACATCCTTGACATGACTTTTTTTCGTCACTACATCTATGCATTTAAAAGAAAAAAAATTGGCATATATGTTAGTTCGACTTTCTCATTTTTTTTATATTTTGTTGAAAGGTCTTAAATCTGTTTGTTGGCGTTTCGAACAACAAGTGTGCTATATAAACTCTCTAACCCTAGAGACGCTGTTTTGATGTAATTTCTAAAAACATTTTCTTATATAATATTATTCTCCCTCTGCCCGTGGACGTAGCTAATACACTGTTAGTGAACCACGTATATCTTTGTATCGATCTTCCCTACTCTACGTTCTCTTTTTGTGTTCTTTAATTGTCGATTTCGCAACATATTCCAACTGATCGATCGATTGATTTTGCATAGTAAAAAGCTTATTCAATTGTAACAACCTTTAAACCAATCGACCAACATTGGTTTGATCGGTTTTTTGTCCTCCTTTGTACACTCTTACTCTCTTTAAAAAGATATATAAAAAATTAGATGAATCCAAACATACATTTCAAAATTACATTTATCAAATGAGACCTTTATTTTTCAATTTTTTTTAATTTATTTTGAAGCATCACAACATTAAATAAACAAACAAAGATGATTTGTTCATTTGAGTATAATTAAGATTACATATTGATTCCATTTGACTAGGAGGTAACAAATTCAATTCTCACTCTACTTGTAGGAGAAGAATAAATAAAGTATCTTGATTAAACATAGTTCTTTGTTAATTCTATTTGTAGTTTTATCTGTTTTCATGACCAATAACTTCTTAGTTACATTTATAAGTTGAATATGCAATTTTTTGTTCTCTAATCCAGAAATCTCTTTTTAAATTATTGCATCATAAATATTGGAAAGGAAATCTTCAGAAATAAGTAGCTAATGTAATGAAATGGGTTTAAATTATTGGTTTTTTTTTAGTCACTTTGTTATGTTATATTTGAATAAATAAACAAATTTAGTTATAAGAAAATTAAAAGAATACAAATTAAGTAGGGGTTGTAATTATCGTACATGGGAGGGACCTTTTTCTTTATTGAACCATTTCTCAATCATGGAAATTGGAAGGTCCAGTCAGAAAAAAACTTTAAATGAGAGGGTTACCTTTTTGGCATATAAAAATGAGAAATATTCTTTCACCCACTCACCCACACAAATATATATANTGTAAGAATGAAAAAAAAAAAAAAAAACAGATTTTACCTCTACATATTAGAGACGTTTGGTGTGCATGTTTGGAATATAAGTCTGAAAATATTAAGCTTGGGTTTAGGTCGGAACATTTAGATATCCTGGGTTTAACAAAACTATGTTTGGATTACAAGTTTTAGAAGTTTCAATTTAAGAATATGATTGCAAGTTTAAGAAGCTTGGAAATGATATGTAGATTTATAAATTTTGTGAAATATTTTCTTATATTTAATCAGTTATTGTATTAGTTTAAATTTGTCATGTTAATTATTTTGGTATGTTAAGTTTCAATAATCTCAAAATTTAGAAAAATATTTGTTTTTTTTTCCTTAATTTTGAAATAGAGATTTGACTAAAATTATAATTTTATTCAATTTATTGTTTTAATAATTTCATATTTTGATTTTATTAAGTTTTAAAATAAAATGTTATATAGATTTCAGTCACTTTAACTAATTTAAATTAGGATTTTCTATACATATAGCTTAAATAAATATACTTAATTATACAATTGATATCTAATGGGCTACAATTTTACATAAAAAATATAGTTCAATTTACTTTTTAACCCTCCTTACTATTTAATTTTTATAAAAACGTGTTTATATAATAATAATAGTAAGAATATGAAAAGAAGATATAAGGGATGTTTCTTGTAGTGATCAATTTATAGCTGGGAGAAATATAAGAAAATAAATGCAATCATCTAAAATAAAGGAAGCATATAAACAAAGAAGAGAAAAAGAATTAAAAAAATATAATCTAACAAATAATAATAATTAAAAAGAAAAAAACTCCAATTGAAAAAAAGTTAGAAGAAAAAGAGAGTGTATTTTAAGAAATATTATTATAACTAAACTAAGGCCCTATTTGGAATGACTTAGAAAAAATTGTTTTTCAAAAATTCATTTTTATTTAAACACTTTTAACTAAAAAAAAGTTCCTTAAAATAAAAACACATATGTGCTTACAACTCTTTCTTAAAGGTATTTTTATATACAAGTTTGTTTATTTTGTTATATACTAAAAGTGTTTTTATTAATTTTTTTCAAAATTAGTCTGTGGCGGCCAAAGTTTGAGTAGAGTCGGTGGTCGGAAGTCCGTCAGTAGGGCCACCGAAAGTGGCTACCCGAGGTGGCCAACGACGGTTGGAGTTGGTTAGCAGCGATTGTCGAAGGTAGCGATCGAAGTTTGGCCAGAGTTAGTGACCGAAAGCTCGTTGGCAAGGTCACTGGAAGTTGAAAGCGAAGGTGGCCGATGGCGGGCGTCGGAGGTGGTGGTTAGAGTTAGCCAGCAACCACGAGGAATGGTGTTCAGAAGTTGGTTGAAGAACTTCCTAAATTAAATTAGAAGAAAAAAATAAAAGAGTATAACTCATGGGTTTACTATTCAAACCCCATGAGAGAGCCTGCATGAAGCCTGATTTCCTAAACTTTGTCCCAGACAAGGGTTGGACTTAGGATGTTTATCTCATCCCAATCCCAACTCTTAAAACAAACACTCCCTAGGGGTGTTCAAAAAGCACGATCCAAAAAATGGATCAACCACGCCCAATCCGTGTGGTTTGTGTTGAGTTATCAACTCATTTGAATTGGGTTGGGTTCAAATAAATGAAAATTATATGAATTTGGGTAGTTCATGGTTCATCTGGTATAACTCAACTAACCCAACTAACCCGAACATATTATTAACTTTAAAACTTTTTTTTTTGTTACTTATAATACAAATATTTATACATATGCTTATTTTAATATTATTTGGTTTTAATATTTTTTTTAATAATTTATTCTTCAACGACTCTAATATAAATTGAAATTGAGTTGTTAATCTTAATTCAATATATGAAAATAATTTAATTATATTTTTACGAATATACATTTTGCTTCTTTTCATAACAAAATTCTAAATAAATGACTCGACTAACCCGAACCAACCTAATCCAAATATTTCATGGTTTGGGTCGGGTTGAGTTCATTTTTTTAATAAGGGTTATTTGGTTTGAAGAAATTTACAATCCGAATAATTGGGACGAGTCTAAAAAGTTTTATGATAAGGTCTGATAAGATCCCTACTACATATAATAAAGTCTAATAAGATGATAAGGTAAGTCTCAACCCAACGCAATCCAACCCACGAACATCTCTATTACATATATAAAATCTATTAAGATGTATTAATCTTTAGAGAGTATTTCGAATAAAGAGTAAAATTTTGTGACATTTTTTTAAGTACAACTACTATAGAATGAAAAAGTAAAATTCTAACCTCTAGAAAAGAAAGTCAAGGTTAATTTTTGAATACTCACTTTGGTTATTAGTTTGCAATTTAAACCTAAAAGGTACTGTAATTTATATTGTAAATTTGAAAGTATTACAAAAAGAGGAAAAACTTAGTACAGTATGGGTTGCAATCATCTTTTGCCATCTAGCCACGTGGTACAATTTCATTGGATAATGGATTAATATTTTTATAAAAAAAATCCTACCAATTTCCATCTGTTTCATTGAGTTTTAGATTTTTCTAAATATCTCGCTTTGCTCTGTTTTTCTTCTTCTTCTATAACGAATATATATACATATAGAGGCAGTTGCAACTTTAATAATAATAAAAAAAATGCACGTGTCTCTAGATTTTGTTTTTTTTTTTTTTGCAAACATGACAAATGACTTGTTATGTGATTATCATATCTACAATTACAAAAAAGTTGAAATAACGTCTTTGATTTCTTAAAATGTCTTTGCCATATATATACTTATAACCTACCCACCGAAAATAGGAAGAAGAAGATGGTGTAGATAACGAAATAAAACTAAATCTCCAACCTTTGGAAAATGGGACACATGCATTTAAAAAATATAAAAAAATAAATATAAACGTGGTTGAATAAAATTGTACCACGTGGTTTTGCACCTAAGACCTCATTCGATAACTATTTCGTTTTTTATTTTTTAGTTTTTGAAAATTAAGTTTATTTTCTCTTAATTTCTTACCATAATTTAAAAGAAAAAATAAGTTTTTAAAAGGTTTGTTTAGTTGGCTTGGTTTTTTAAACTATTAGTAAAAAATAAATAAGAAACGAAGAAATTTAGAGATGGAAGAAATGTTTATAAGCTTAATTTTAAAAAACAAAAGAAACCAAATGATTACTAAATAGGGCATAATTTCACACTTACAAAAGTTCACTTTGAACTTAAAAATGTGTTATAACTTTTACTGTATGCGCCCGTGAAATTAATATAGTTTCAAAAAGATAACAACAGAGTTGTTTCTTCCTTTTAATTATTTCTAAAATTTTCCTTATAGTATTAAATTTGTATTATATTATAAGTTTCAAACTTAGAGGCAATTACTCATCTTCACTAGTTAAAGTGAACTTAACTCAACGATAATTAACATGACATTCTTTCCTAAATTTTGAAAGTTCGATTTCCTATCCCTGCAATTGTTATACTAAAAAAAGTATAGATTTCACCAATGATTATTGGGATTCGCAACTCATTTGTTTAGAACTCAAAAATTCTACTAGCATATCTAAGTCAGTGGCATGACTTTGATACAAGTTATTAGTTACGTCTACGTATAAAAGAAGAGATACATATATCATTAGAAAAATATAGGATAATATAGATTGCTAAAGGGGCCAGAGTAAGAGAGTTTATATACCTCCACATATTTTCATAATGAGAAGCTTTTCATTTTGGACATAAGTCTCCAATAGCTAGCTTTGTATTGGTTTTACCCAAAATATCTTCCACACGTAGAAATATTGTTCTTCACTTATATATCGATAATATTTCTAATTTTAATCACTAAAATATAGGTCTTTGATCACATGCAACAATTTTTTTTTTATCAAGTTCGAATTCAGTTTAAATTTAAGTCTTCGAAGATTTTATTTTATTATCTGATAATATTATTTGAAAGATTACATAAAAAAAAAAGTTGAATATAAAGTAAAAATTGTATACTATTATAAATATTATATAATAAGAATAGATGTCTATTAATGTCATGCGTAGTGTCCAATGCCAAGTGTCATTTTCTCATTATCACATGTGTTGGCTGTGTCATTCAAGTGTCCAAGTGTACAACTTCCTACTTGCCAAAATTTCCTATAAAAAATTGGTCATTTGTGGATTTTGTAGAGATATATATATATATTGGTTGAAACTCCACCAATTTTGGAGAAAGTGGTGATTGTGGAGATTTTTGAAGAAATTTCCTATTTCCTATTATTTATTTATTTATCATTATTTTATTTGATTTTTTTTATATATTTATTAATATTCGTGATCTCGTTGTGTCTCATTTTTCCCGCAAATTCACAACACGTTATCAGCACGAGCTCCTGTCGTTTCCCTAGCTAAAAGTAGGTCCTAAATGTATGTTGATTTTTCCCTCTTTGTTATAATTAATAAATTAAATTTTGTTTAAAGAAGCAATCAAGGCGGAATTAAACTCACTTGCAAGCCATCAGGTTTTTGGACTAGTAGTCCAAACACCAGAAGGTATTAAACCTATGGGATACAAATGGGTATTTGTGAGGAAAAGAAATTAAAATAATGAGGTCACAAGATATAAAGCAAGACTAGTTGCACAAGGTTTTTCACAAAGACCTGGTATTGATTTTAAGGAGACATGTTCTCTGGTGTAGATGCAATTACATTAAAATATTTAATTGACTCGACTGTGTATAAAAGTTTGGATATGCATCTTATGGATGGAGTCACAACATATTTATATGGATCTCTTGATAATAATATTTATATGAGAATCCTAGAAGGATTTAAGATAACTGAAACATATACATCAAATTCCTGGGAATGGTATTCATATAGTTATAGAGATCACTATATGGATTGAAACAATTAGGATGGATGTGGTACAATCGTCTGAGTGGATATTTATTGAAAGAAGGATATCAAAATAATCTAATATGTCCGTGTATTTTTATAAAGAAATCACAATCAAGATTTGCTATTATAACTGTATATGTTGATGACATATAATTGGAACTCCTGATGAGCTTTCAAAGACAATAGAATATCTTAAGAAAAAATTTGAGATGAAATATCTTGGAAAAATAAAAATTTGCCTTGGTTTGGAAATTGAGCATTTAACAGATGAAATATTTATTCATAATCAACTTATACAGGAAAAATTTTGAAAAGATTTTATATGGACAAAGTACATCCATTAAATATTCCAATGGAAGTCCATTCATTGGATATAAAGAAAAATATCTTTCGACCTCGAGAAGATAGTGAAGAACTTCTTGGTTCTGAAATACCATATTTTAGTGCAATTGTTGCACTTATGTATCTAGCTAATGATACAAGACTAGATATTGCATTTTCAGTAAATTTATTAGCAAGATATAGTTCTCCAACAAAAAGACATTGGAGCGGAGTTAAGCATATAATATCTCCGAGGAACGATCGATATGAGTTTGTTTTATTTAAATAAATCAAAATTTGATCTAGTTGGTTTTGCAGATTCTAGATATTTATCTGATCCACATAAAACTAGATCTCAAACAAGTTATCTATTCACATATGGAGGAACTGGTATATCGTGGCAGTCAGTGAAACAAACCATAACAACTGCTTCCTCAAATCATGCTTAAATTCTTACAATTGACGAGACTAACCGAGAATGTGTATGGATAAGATCAATGACTCAGCATATGTGGTTTATCTTCTAGAAAATTTTTTCCAATGATATTATACGAAGACAACACAGCATACATATCAGAAATCAAAGAAGGATATATTAAAAGAGATAGAACAAAACATATTTCACCAAAACTTTTCTACACCCATAATCTTGAAGAAAATGACAAAATCATTGTACAACAAATTTATTCGAAAGATAACCTGGTAGACTTATTTATAAAAGCATTATCTACCATAACATTTGAAAAATTGGTACACAACGTTGGAATGCGGCGACTCAGAGATCTTAAGTGATGTTTTCATGATGGGAGCAAATATATTCTTTTGAAAGTATAAATTATATGAAATATATATTCTTTTTCCTTCACTAGGTTTTATTCCATGTTGTTTTTCCCTAGCAAAGTTTAGGATAAAAATTAATATATATATTTTTCAAATAACAATAATTATTTTGTATGAGAAATTACTAGTTTGAAACGGGGTTTTTGTTTCAAAGGGTTGGGATTGGGATTAGTTAGACATCCTAAGTCTAACCCTTATTTGGGATAAGGGTTTAGGAAGTCTTTTCCATGGGTAAATTTAATTTAAGAAGTTTGTTGATCAACTTTCAGACAGCGACTGCCGGCCAACTCCAACCACCATCTCCGACGATCGCCACTGACCACCTTTGATCTCAGCTTCTGGCGAACTTTTTGTCATCGACTCTAGCCAAACTTCAGCCGCTATTGACCAACTTCGATCGACACCTTCAGCAACCACTACCGACAAACTCTGACCGCCACCTCCAACGACCGTCACCGACCATCTCTAGTAGCCACTTTCGACGACCCATCGACGAACTTCCGACTACTGGCTCTTGTCAAACATCGGCCACCATCGGCCAACTTTAGAAAACATTAATAAAGACACTATTATTAACTTGTATTTAAAAATACTTTTAAGAAAGAGTTGCCAAACACTTGTGTTTTTATTTTAAGGAATTATTTTTAATCAAAAGTGTTTAAACAAAAAATGAATTTTTAAAGAATAGTTTTTTTTAAGTCATTCTAAATAGATCCTTTGTTTAATTACAATACTATTTTTTAAAATACACTTTCTCTTTCTTTTAATTCTTTTTTCATTTAAAGTTTTTCTTTTTAATTATTATTATTTGTTAGATTATCTTTTTTAATTGTCTCCCCTCCTTTTTTTTGTTTATATATTTCCTTTATTTTAGGAGATTTCATTTATTTTCTTCTATTTTCCTAGTTGTAAATCGATCACTATAAGAAACATCCCTTATATGCTTCTTTTTGTATTATTATTATTATTATTATATAGACACGTTTTTAATAAAAGTTGAATCGTAAGGAAAGCTAAAAAGTAAATTGGACTAGATTTTTGTGTAAAATAATAGCCTATTAGACTGCAATTGTATAATTAAGTATATTTATTTAAACTATATGGGTAAAAAATCCTAATTTAAATTAGTTAAAGTGACAAAAGTCTATATAAGATTTTATTTCAAAACCTAGAAAAATCAAAATATCAAATTATTAAAACAAGAAATTAAATAAAATTATAATTTTAGTCAAATATCTATTTCAAAATTAAAAAATATATATTCTCCTATTTTTTTTAGGTTATTTACACTTAACTATATTAAAATAATTAAGATGAAAAATTTAAGCTAATATAAAATCCAACTACTGATTAAATATAATAAAATATTTCACAAACTCAAGATTTATAAATCTACACTTCATTCCTAGGCTTCCTAAACCCATGTTCCAATTTTGTTAAACTCAGGCTATCTAAACCTCATAGCTTAACCTAAAGCTTAACATTCCAGATTTGCGCGCCAAACACACCCTTAAAATATACATTACTTATTCTAACCACAAAGTTTGCTCATTTGTATTATTGTGTACGTTCATATTTTTAAAATTCACCTAATTTTTTGGAAAATGTTTACTGATAGACAAAATGTCAAACTATTTACAAAAATAGAAAAAATAAAACATTGATAGACACTGATAGAATTCTATCAGTCTCTATCAATGATAGAACTATAATTGATAGAGATTGATAGAAGTCTATCAGTGTCTATTAGTGACTGAAACGGATAGAAGTCTAAAATGATTAAAAATAGAAACATTTAAAAAAAAAAAAAAATAGAAGTATGTGTTGGGCTTGATAAGAGAAATATGGGCTGGAATAACAGACTGCACTTGATCTTTGGGTTTGACAAAGCTCAAGTCCTATACGAATACCGGATACCACCTTGTTTATTCACACAAACACAAAAAAAATGTGTTGAAAGCACAATCCGTGTGATGAGAGATCTCGACCTTACACTTTGATGGCTGAGATTAGAATTTGGCACTTCTGCTAATTGTAGACTTCGAATGTCTAAACTTTTCTTTTCTTTGATGCAGAGAAAATAGAGAGAAAAGAAAAGAGAGAATCGGAGGAATGCTGCTGGAAATCGTAGGGGCGATGAGGCTTCAGTCGTCTAGGCGAAGGAATGTAAAGCTGAAGGTCGTCTAGACTAAGGGAAGAGTCGTCTAGATGATGAAGGCTTTACTGAAGATCGTCTAGACGATGGGGTTCAAGACAATGGTCATCTACACAATGGGGTGTCGAAGTAAATGATCGTTGGCTAAAAGCTACACGATCGGTGGATCAAAGGTACACGATAGAACAAGACGATCGGGAAGAAGATGAATATGATGGTTTTACGTGGTTTAGCCAAGGATAGTCTACGTCCACGGAGAAGCTGACGGGAGTTTTTATTAGGGAATATTACAAGATTGCTACAAGATAAGTTAGCTTCTTGATCACTCTGTACAATTTTTCTCTCTTACCCTATACAATTAGTTACACAGTGTATTTAAAGGCAGCTTGAATGTAACAGATTTGTAACTACTTTGAAGTTATTTTCACCTTTCTATATTAATAATATGCATTCATTCAAGCAAATATGAATTGTTTTATTGTTTATTCAAAGTTTCATTCACTTTAATCCATTCACTCATTCAAATGGTTTATTCATCAATTGATTAACACATTCATTTGACTCTCATCTCTTTTTTTCTACAATCAAGGAAGTAAGGATACAAGCAAGCATTTAGAAATTTAAAGTTTTACTAACAAAAAATTGAAGCTTATTCTTGAAGAGAAAATGTCTTTTTCTTGCAAAGTCATAAAAGATAAGACTACTAAGTTTTAGTTTATTTAAAGACCAAAACTAGTAGAAAGGTGACATCCAACTCTCTATTCCTCTTCACCCCACAATGGCCTGGTTATCAGTTTAAGATATACCTAAATTTCATTAGAGATGGGCAATTCTAAGACAAAGGTGCACTTTTAGAACTCACGTACACAAAATATAATTGATATTTCTTTTACCTAGAGATAGCTTTCACACTCCGACCTCGGGGACCTATTGCTCTTTTCTCGCGGGTCCTAACAAAGACATAATGAAGGTAGCTCTTTTCACCTCCATCCATGCACACACACATTAGTAAAAGTTTTGTTAATTTTATTATGTTAATTCTGCAAATTTGTTTTATTTTTTTAACACTAGGCCCTTTTTATTACTCTTTGTCTAGACATGCTACTCTAACAAGATGTTATTCTTAGACCAAAGGTTGTCCTATTGGGGTAACAAAGAAAATTGAGTAGATATGATATTTCTAAAAAGGTTTAAGATTCTAAATAAATCCAAAAGCTAAGTATTCGATTTTTTATGAATTTAAAAGAAAAAGAATTTTTCTTTTAAAAAATGATTTCAAAATTTTGTTTGAAAATTTTAAGAGATCTAAAATTTTGTTTTTATCTTTACTTGAAAGAATGCATCATCAAAATTTCATTGATAAGGATGAAATGATTAAGTAAATCAAATGATGGATAAAATGAAGTGAATGAGATTCTTTTATTATGTGTTTTCATGCATTTATTGCATTCAAGGCAAAATGGTTGGAGCATAAAGAATTTAATGGTCATATTTTCAAAGAATCAAAATTACGGTATCACAATGTATCAAAGACTCAAATTTATCCAGATATGTCAGATCAAAGTTGCAAAATTATGTAATCAGTCTAACTAATCAATAATTTACCAACCCCAGCTTAGATATTCAAGGGTTCTAGACATGCATTTATGATTCTATATAGATATTATAAAGCAAAAATTTTAGTAAGACTCATTTTTTTTTTACAAAACTAATCAAAGAATACCAAAAACATGCAATGTTTCCCACTCCAACTTAAAGATGGAACATTGTCCTCAATGTTTAAAATAAGCAAATGAGTTTAAGACACAAAAAGTAAGAGATGTAGAGAGAAACTTTCTTGGTTTTTGTGGTTGATTATTTATTTGCTTGAGAGAAAATTCCTTGTTTTTTTTTTTTTTGTTTTTCTTTTAGAGCTCCTTTTGCGCTTTTTTTTTTTTTTTTTGATAACCTACAAAGAAAAGAAAAAGAACTAATTATTCTTTTTATTAACAAAAATATGCTAAGAAATGCAAAATAAGAAAGAAAGAGACAAAAAAATGAAAAAGAAAAGAAGAAAATTTATCCCGTCTTTGCAAATTTTTAGCGTCGTTTGCTCAACGTTGGTGAAGAGCGGTATCATGTGTATGAGGAATTCGTCAAGCACAAGCCCAATTGGACTAGGTTTACATGCCCTTCATTATAGATTTTGAGTCTATGGCCGTTCATCTTGAAGATTTTTCCTATTTTTCAGGGAACATCAAAATTTTCGGTCTTTTTAGGCTTTTGCTTCTTGGGATTTTTTAAACAATTTTCCAAAATCTCTTCTTTGGAGATGGGAGAGCTTTGGGATCAATCTTTTTTTCCTGCAATTGAAAACAGAGCAAAGATTAGATGCTTTGTTTTTGTTTTTAGTATTACAATTGAATTTTGATTTGAATTATTAGTTGAAGGTCTTTCATTTATACAAATTTTGTTTTGAGATTTTGAATCTATTTTTAAAGTATTTACATTTTGGTAAAAAATGTTTTTGAAAGAATTATCATTCTTTAAAGAAGATTCATTCTTTTTACAAATTTGAAGTGAAGAATTAGAAACAGGCTTTTTATTTGAATTATCATGGTTGCAAAAATTAAGAGATGCATGAGAAGAATGATGAGAAGTCAAATCAAAACCATAATGAATGAAAAGAGTTATCAAACAATTAGAATTTTTACACAACATGGAATCAATAATGTCATCAATTTCATCATATTTATCTATGGAGCAAAGAGAAAAATACTCCTCCGAAAATTTCATGGCGTCATAAATGTTGAAAAACTTTACCTCTCCATCAAATTCTACTGATCCCTTTATCTACATCGATTCTAGTTTTTGCTGTTTCATGAAGGGTCTACCAAGTAACATATTAAAAGAAGAAGTAGAGTATGATTCATCAATTTTCAAAATATAAAAATCAATTGGAAAGATTAATTCACCAACTCTTAACAAAACATCCTCTACTATACCTAGGCGTTGCATGTATGACCTATCTGCTAGTTGTATGCAAACATTCGTTTTTTGTAGGCTTCATAAACATGGTAAGACATAACGTTTATTGAAGCACCTAAATCTAGCATAGCGTGAGTAGTAATTCTATCTCCTAGTTTGCATGGCAAGGTAAACATTCCCGAATCTCTACATTTTTGGGGCACATCTTTTTTTAACAAAGCAGAGACATTCTTTCTTACAATTACTCTCTCCTCTTCCTTCCCCTTTCTTTTCTTAGTACATAAATCTTTTAAAACTTTAGCATACCTAGGTATTTGTTGAATAGCGTTAAGCAAAGGGATGTTAATTTGTACTTTTCTAAACATCTCAACAAACTCTAGGTTAGTATCTTCTAACTTAGGTCTTGCTAATCTACTAGAAAATGGTGTCCTAGGTACATACGAATATACTTTGGGAGGAAAGTAATTAAATACCTCGAAAAAAATAGGAATCTCCTTTGGTTCACTTACCTTGCTCTCTTGTTCTTTCATTACTTTTTCTTGCTTCTTTGAAGGTGATTGAACCGGGTTTGCATCTTGAGAGGAGAAAGAATTTTTCTTACCGTTTTTAAGACTGATTGCGCTCCAGTTGCATGCTCTAGTTGAGCAAGGAGTTTTTCAGATGATTCATTCTCAAGTTTTCTTACCACACTTGCAAGTTGCGTGATTTGTATGCCTAAGTTTGAGATGCCTTGTCTAGTCTCTTGTTGAAAGGATTTGGTGTCTTGTTAAAGTTGTTTGGTTTTTTGTTGATGTTGTATGTTGTCCTTTTGCAAATTGTGGAGTTCCTGTTGAAATTTCAAAGAGTGGCCAGCAAGGGATTTCACTACATCCTCGAGAGACATACCTGAGGAGCTTGAAGAAGATTGATTCTAGTTCTCGTATTGCCCTTGAGATCCCCATTTGAAATTAGGATGATCTCGCTACCATTGGTTATAAGTTTGCCCATGGGGGTCGTACTTCCTGTGGAAACCTCCTACAACATTCACTTGAGGTTGACCTTGTGGGCAAGCTTCGGAAGCAAGTCCAACCATACCACATGATCCATACGTTTTAATTTGGGGAAGTCCTCCTTGAGCAACCTGTGTAAAAAGGGAAACGAGATTAGATACTTGAGACCGTAATTCACTGACATTTTTAGCCTGAACAACATTGTATTCGCGAGTCCTTGACCAAAATTCTGTGAATTTTTCGTCATGATTGATATTAGTTCACTAGCTTTAGTAGGCGTTTTGTCAGCTAGAGCTCCACCGGTGGCCACATCAATGTTGTTCCTCTCTGATGGAAGCAATCCTAAATAGAAATACTGAATAAGGTATTGGTTATAAATTTGATGATGGGGAAAGGAAACACAAAGTTGCTTATACCTTTCCCAATACTCATATAGGAACTCTCCTACCATTTGCTTTATTCCATATATTTCTTTTCTAATATTATTAGCTTTAGATGTAGGAATTTTTTTTTCTAAAAACTTATTTTAAAACCATTCCATTTGGTAATCGATCCTGCCAGCAAGTAGTACAACTAATCCTTGGCCATATCCTTCAAGGAGAAGGGAAAGGCCCTAAGATTAAGTTGTTCTTACATTACCTCGTAGGGCGCGTACCATCACATACCAAGTGGAATCCTTTCATATGTTTGTGTGGATCCTCCCCTGGATTACCTCGGAATGTGAGTAAAAGATGAACTAAACCAGGTTTCAATTCAAAAGGTACCGTATTCTCTGGATATACTATACATAACAATTGTTGAGTGTAATTCGATTCGAAAAGCTCTCTTAACGTTTTCTCCCTTGCTTCACCCATAGTGTTTTATCTGTATTGGTTCCCCTTCTTGACTCGATTCTTCAGATTCTTCTTCTTCTCTTCTTGTTCTTTCCTTTCATAGTCTCCTTAACTCACGATCAATATCTACAACAAAATCATAAAGTACACTCCGAGAGGAGCGGGTCATACACAAAAGGAAATCTTAATCACACTAACTATTTTTGTGTTCATTTTTTTTATATATATTTGTATTTCTTCTAAAAAAAGGAATTTAAAGATTCTAAAAGGCCAATTGCACGGTACCCCAGTAATGACTCATATTTAATCGATGAAAAATAAGTGTCGTTAATTCTATCTTACCCAAATAAATGAAACTTATAATGCTCAAACAACTACTAAAACTAATATGTAGTTAAAGTAGAAGTAAGAGGTCATCCCAAGGGAACCCCTGTTAATTGGCCAAAAAATAAAAGAAAAGAACTTTGAATTAAAAAAGATAACAATTTGGGGGGGGGGGTTGTTCGTAAAGAAACTAAATACTAACTAGGATAAAGATAAAAGCAATTTGTAACCAAAACTTACTATTTTATTATAGTAAAGAATTGATAGAAAAAGATTATCGAGAAATCTTGTTACTAGGCTTAATCCTATCATTGTTCTTGAACAAATACTTGAAAACTCAACATCCCATATAGCCAATTAACATGAATCATATCAATTAGCCCTAATCTAAGTAAAAAAACACTTCCATATAACATTTTATCATGTTCTTTTCTTAGATTACTTTTTTTTTTAAAAAAAAAGATTATCATGATTATGATAGTCAAGAAATATATTAGAGTAAATTTTAAGAATGATTGAATGAATGTTCTAAATTAAGAAATTCAAGAGTTAAATTCGGAAAAGGTCCAAATTAACACAAGAAAACTGATTTTTTTGTAACCTATCTCACCATTATGCAATAATGACAAGCAAGAATTACATACAAGAAATCAATAGAATCAAAGCGTCAATTATCTTCTATTAATTTCTATTCAAATTCAGCCTAAGAACATTTAAGAATGTAGAAAATTCAAGAAAATTCAAAAAAGAACTCAAGAATTTAAACCTAGATTTAAGATTTCCCAGAAATACAATTACCTAGCCATAGAATTGAGAAGTCTTGAAAGAAATCCCTGAACAATTGATTTAATCAATGAATAATTTCACAAAGAAGACTTGATCTCAGACTCTCTCTACCAACAAATGTGTATTTTTCTCGTTCTCCTCTATCTGCTGAAAATCTAGAAAATGAACAATTTGTATCAGATGAGGGTTGCAGCGTTGCGACCCTACGAATCGAGGAGTCCGACGCTGGCTTGCACATGCGTGCGTGCGCGTTTTTTTATTTTTCCGTCATTCTCTAGAGTGTTGCGATGCTGGGTATAGAATTGCGATGCTACTCTATTTTGCAACAGATGAGTGTATTATGTCCTTCAGTGTTGAGCTAGCGTCAGACTTAGTTGTGGAGGGAGCATTGCGACACTCTGAGTATTGCTGAAGCTTGTTATTTTGTTTCTTTCAAGGGCCAAAATGGTAAATCTTCATGATTCTTCTTCTAAAGTGATTATTTTGGTGTAGTTTTGCTCGATTTAGCTCCAAATTATTCGAAATAATGCCATTTGTGTCGGGTTTGGAATTTACCTATAAATTTGACATTTTAAGCAAAGAACTGAAGTATAATTGATGGAATTAACATACAAAATATTACTCTTTTAAGACCTATCAACCTCTATCAATGATAGAACAATAGTGATAGAGCCTGATAGAAGTCTATCAGTATCTATCAGTATCTATCAATGATTGAAACTGATAGAAGTCTAAAATGATTAAATTTTACATTTTTGTGTAAATAATTTCCCTTATTTTTTTAATTTTAAAAATTTCTCTAATTTTTTTCATAGTCAAACAAATTGGAGATGTGGGAAATGGACATTCAATTTCAAATTAGGTAATACACAATTGATAAATGACTTGTTAAATTATAAATCAATTCTTATGCATTTCAATCATTTATAAGGCTCTATTTGGTAATTATTTTAGTTTTTTGTGTTTCCTATTTTTTAAATGTAAACCTAATTTAAAAAAAAAAATCAAAATTTTAAAAATTGACTTGATTTTTGAAAACATGTATAAAAGCTAGGTAATATATATAAAAAAGATTATTATAAGTAGAAGAAGTATTTATAAAGTTAATTGTTAAAAACATAAAACAAAAGAACATAAAGGTTAGCAACGAGAAATTTAAATAAACATGCTATGAAGTTTATACTATTTCTAACTGCAATGATTAAGTGTAACTTAAATTGCACTTATTCCATGCACTCTCTTTTGTTATATATAGTAATTTTTTTTTAAAAAAATATTTGTGAACATGCCAAAATTTTAATAGATAACTATTTGGAAGATATAAAATAAGTGCTACACGTGCAACCATGTTTTTTTTTCCTTATATTTATTGGTGGGAATTTTTCAAATCACTTTCGTGTAGGTGTAGTTAATGGAAACGTAACTAATTGGTTTCCTTTTAATTTTGCTTTTATGTTAACGACCAACCAGAATAATAGACAATAAACTTTTTATCTTTTATCTTTTCTAAAAGAATAGACGATAACTAAAGAGCCCTTTTCACATCATTAATTTATAATGGCACAAATACACAATATATTGTTTCAATCACGTGTAACTTGTTGTTTCCTTTCCAAAAGGCAAGTTTGAAAGTTTGAATGCATTCCCCAATCTCCATCCAACCTATGCTACATTATTAATCAAGATTGCAAGAATAATTTTTCAACTTGTATGATAAAAATAGAGATATTAAGAGTACAAACAAAGTCTTACATTCATTCATAATGAAGAGGTCATAGGTGTATAAGTTAGAACAATTATCTCCCATTGGTATAAGACATTCTAAAAGATTCCAAAAATAAAATCTCGAGGGATTATATCCAAAGTGGATAACAGTCTCCATTGTAAAGGTTCTGATAAAGGGAACTACCTCAATCACATTTGAGAACTCCCCTTTTTTCAGGTGAACTCTCACAACAGTAATGAGAATAACCCCAGTTAAACAAATTGATAACTATCCCAAGAAAGCTAAACAAATTTGGTTTCAAAAATTGATTGATGATCAAGAAGAAAAGAGAACTTGTTTCTAACTTCAAGATTTCAAACTCTCCACAATCTAATTGATCAAACTAGATTGAAAGTTCTAAAAACATGCATTCTAAATACAAGAATACAAAGAAAGCATAAAGCTTGAGAGAATAATCTCTAAGAAATTTTCATTCAAAATCAAAGTATTCTTTTAAAATGTAGATATTACAACCCTATTTAAACTAACACCATGAAAGGATGCAACCTTTCACATATATTGGCTATATTCATCTAACACCCTTTCAACTACTCTAATAAATGTAAATACGTAATTTTAAATAAATACATGAGACACTAATGATGTAAATGAATATGAATTTTCATATTCATGATGGCTTTTGGATGACCAAATGACTTTTAGAGCTTCAATAGTTGCAATTCTTCACCATTAGCTGGAAACTTATCTTCAAAGCAAGCATTTAATCTTTCTAAAAGTCTTATAACTCTAGTTCATCATTGGTTTTTATGGCATAATGATTGCGTCATGATTAGGTTGACTTTGAAAGCTCTCCTATGGATTTTCAACATGAGCTTCGATCGAGCTGGATTGAGCTTGTTGAGCTTCATTTTTCTCTTGTAAAACTTCATGTTCACCTATGATGGTCAACTTCTTATCATTCTCCCATTCTTCAAGAAGATTCATCCTCAAATCTATAGGATCACCTTGTAAATCCATTTTGTAATCATCATGTCGAGCTCGTTCAAACAAGTGGATTGTAACATATTCACGTTTATTGAATATGAACTTCATGTGTTGACTGTGTTGGGATTGGTGTCCTAATTCTCCGGGGTCTCGTAGTTTGCAAACTGTATATTGTTGAGGTTTGTACCCTAAAGTCTCGTGTCCTGTAGTTTGTAAACAACTTTGTACGAACACTTGTGATGTATAATATATATGATATTTACTTCACTACTTGACTTTGCACATTTAGATGTTTTTTATTTTACCACAAACCAATAAACTTAATATCCCTAGTTGTCTTTATGTAACTTAAGCTTGTATGTAGTGACATACAAGTGGATCATGTCTTAAGTGACAACCAAAATAGTCTGTAGTATATGGATATAGGAGGAAAACCTTATCCTGGTAACACTATGGACGCGACCCGCTTTTTGAAATTGTTACAAATGTTGTGACTTGTCACAGATGGTATGATCCTGATCATTCGTGTAGTGGACATGAAAGTGAGGGCATCCTATACAAAGAGTTTGTATAAGACCTGATTTCAAAGTGTTAATGACTTATCATATAACTCCGTTCATGACCGAGACTTCACTTCACTAGGATGACCATAGGTAACATGACCTCAATTCTGAGTGAGTTGGGAACTCTTGCCATTGAGGGCAATGTCTTTTATTTTCATGGGTACGAGTGGCTAGAGTGCCGACTCAAACCTACCATTTTGGGGATTCGTCTGATTTGGGAGCTGGGAACTAAACTTCACAAGATAGAGTTCACTCCTTCTCCAAAGTAGGGTAACTAGATAGATTTTCTCTCTAAGGGCTAATCCGCGAGGCTTGAACGATGTGGCGCTACACCTTCTCATGGCTTGAGAGGTGTTCACACATAGTAGGACTATATTGTATTATTCATTAGAGGGATCCGTGGTACTTAAGAAGGAAGATGTAATTATAGGAGCAAAACGGTAAATTGGCCTGCTGTAATTACGAGCATCTGTGGAGGGTCATCCTACTGATGATTGGTTATATAATGGACATAGAAATATATCTATGGCAAGAAGAGTTTAATTGTCGGTCTTTAGTGGAATGCCTGGCAGTTAACGGATGATGGATATCGTGACTAAAGAGTTTAGTTAGCTATTCATGTACTGTTGGAGCTTCGAGCTATAGGTCCATAAGGTCCCCTTGGTAGCTTGGATACAAGTTAAGAGTCAGTTTTGGGGTAAGTTTGAAATGTTCAAATTGACAAGAGGGAGTTTGATTATATATGATACAATTGAACGAGTTAATTAAATACTAATTAACTTTATGTATGAGATACATTGGAAGAAAGTGGATATGAATATGACTTATATCTAGTAGAATAAAATATTATAATTAATATATGATATTAATTTATATGTTATGAATATGATGAGATCACATTAATTGGACGGTTATAAAGGAAATGGGACGGTGTTTCTTCTGTTATAAATAACGGATGAGTGTATTAAAAGATCACTTTAAGATGCATAAATAGTTGGCGGTGTGTTGAGCATGGAGGCGCAGACATTGTGTTAAAGAGAGTGTCATTGTTTAGAAAATCAATGCCTATAGTATAGTGCTTGCACGATTGCTTACATATACGATATTGCTAAGCGATCTCTTACCGATTACACCTTCGCGCGCTATTAACCAAACGATCGTTTACCTTTTCCTAAGCGATCATTTAGCTCCTGATATTTACTAAACGATCGTATAGACGATCGCTTAGTTTTTCCTACATAATCGTTTAGACAATCGCTTACCCTTTTCCTACACGATCGTTTAGACGATCACTTATCCTTTCCTACACGATCGTTTAGACGATCACTTACTTTTTCCTACACGATTGTATACTTTACCTAAACGATCAAGCATTTTGTCTATGTGATAGACGACCTTATCTCCCACTTGCTTGATCATTGTGTACGGTCTCTCTTCCTCCTTCCCTTTACCAAATCAGAACAAAGCCCACATTTTGGATTCTCACTCTAAGAATACTGAGGGCTCTAAATGGTGGTGTCATCTTTGTATCCTTCTGTCTGAGTGGTGATTATTTGAGGTAGACGATTGGGTTTTAGACTCGTTGTGAAGAAGAAATCTTCATCTGGTATAATCTCTTGATCTCTATAGCATTATGAATGCATATTAGTATGTTTTGAATGTATATGTGGTAATTCTGTCACAATGAATTGGAAAGATCTGCTTCCACTCGTAGGTACTCTTGAATAAGAATTTCTTCAATTGGCATTTACTCATATCCAATAAACAAAGCTCCATGGTTATTGTATGTAAACTTAAGCATGTATATGAGATATACATGTAGATCATGCCTTAAGTGATAACCTAAAAGGGTCTATAGTATAAGGATTAAGGAGGGATACCTGATCCTGGTGACACTACGGATACGACCCACTTTGTAGAGGTTTATAAGTGTTGTGAACTACTACAGGTGGTAGATCCTGACCATTCATGTAGAGACATGCGAGCGGGGGTGTCCTATATAAAGAGTTTGTATAAGACCGGACTACGATATGATTTGTCTCTTTATATAACGTCATTGATAATTGAGACTTACATCTCACCTAAATGACCATAGGTGACATGACCTCAATCCTAAGTGTTTTGGAAACTCCTGCCTTTGAGGGTATTCCTTTGATTAGTATGAGTGAGAGTGGCCAGATTGCCAACTCAACATGCTTACCTTTTTGGGGATTTGTTTGATTTGAGAGCTAAGAACTCAATTACACAAGATGAAATTCACTCCCTCCCCAAAGAAGGGGTAAGTAGATAGATTTCTCCCTTAAAGGCTGATTTCGAGTCTTGAACATAGTGGCCATAGCTTATCTTTTGAAGAGAGGACTCAGTCATAGTAGAACTATGACTTATGTTCATTAGAAGGATCGGTGGTACGTAAGGAGTTAGATTAACTATAGGGGCATAACGGTTATTGGCCCAACTGTATTTATGAGCAATCTGTGAAGGGTTATCGCACTGTTGATTAGTTGATATGGACACAAAATATATTTATAGTAAGGACAGTGCAGTTGTTGGTCTTTAGTGGAGTGCCCGACAGTTAACGGATGGTGGATCTCGTGGCTAAAGATTTTAGTCAGTTATTCACGTACCGTTGGAGCTTCAAGCTATAGGTCCATAAGGTCCCCTTGGTAGCTCAATGGATTCAAGTTGAGAATCAGTTCTTGGTGTTAATTTGAAATGTTCAAATTGACAAGAGAAAATTCGATTATATATGATATGATCGGTGTGATGTATGAGATATATCAAGTGGAGGATTAATGTAAATAAGATTTACATTAAGTACCATGAAATAGAAAAAGAACTATGTTTATATGTTTCATGAGATGAAATATTAAAACTATAGGTTATAAATATAATATGGTAAGTTGGTTATCATATATATTTATAATACTACTTATTGGATAATACCTCTTTTCCTTTAATAACCAATTGAGTGGGAGGTTATTGGTGGTTTCATGGTAATCGTGAGATAAAAGAAAAAATATTTTTCTAAATTTGGCAAGTTTTTTTTAGAGAGAATTTCAATTTTTGGAAAGACTCATGGTTTGCTGTTAAGTGAATAGGATTCACTAAATGATAGCTAAAGAGAGACTAAACAATCATGGAGTGACACTACACGACAGTTCACTCAGTTGGTCGTTTTCTAAACGATCGTGGGGCTTTTGCTATACGATAGCTTGTTGTTTGCTAAACGATTGGGCATTCGTCTATACGATAGACTCTTGTTATCTCCCACTTGCTCAATCGTTTACACAATTGTTATTCCTTCGGTCTTATGGATTCTCACACCGAGAATACCAAGGTAGCCATTGTGGGGTGTCTTACTCAACTCAACTGAGGTCGAGGTGTTGGAGGTCGTTCGTTGGGTTTGTAATCTTAGAGATTGTTGTGTTCGTGGTTGCTGTTGATGTGCAATGTTGCGGTCACTGTGTTCGAGTGTTCGTGTGTTGCAGTCTTTGGAGATTGAACAAGCGCTCGTGATCAAGGGAGTTTGAAGATGAGTCTTCAAAGGTATGATGTTTTATCCCTTGATCTTAATGTAAAGCATGTTGTAATTTCGTATTGTGCATGACCTATAAGTTTCCATTTCTTGACTGTAATTGTGTATGTTCAATTTCGATTGGAATTTGGAACAATCATTCCGCTGCTCATGGAAATCCTCATGTTTGATTTCCTTTAGAGTGATGCACCCCTTTCGCCATGTCGTCAATGATCCATTAAGAACATAAGAAAAAAAATTGGAAAGAATATTAGTTGGAAAATAAATCACACACTTATGATTTTCTTTACTTGAAGATTTTTTCTTGCAGCAAATCTTTTATGTTTCTTTTGTCACACTTTTCTCCCTTGTTTTAGCCTTTTCTCTTTCCTCACTTTCTTTTAGTGTCTTAGACTCCATGCTATCTTCACGTTTCTTTAGAGAATTGGTTGTGATCTCATTCTCTACACATACTTAAAATATTTCCTCACTCTCCATAACACCTTTACCTTCTGATTCCTCTCCCAAACTTTGATGATCATAACCATTCATCTCAACAATCCCATCATTGGAACCTACCTTTCTTGTTGGCGGATCATTTCTCTCATCTTAAAATTGTTGGTCAATTTCTGGTAATGGACTATCTTCTTGATTTTTAATAGTTTGCATGACATGATTCCTTCTTGCTAGCTTTTGCAACTTTATCTTTTCATTCAACTGATCGATTTAATCAACAGATTAGCACAACTCAACCAAACTTTCTCTAAAATTCTTCCAAAAATTATCATCACTATTGAAAGTCGCATGACAACTTCTTCGATGAGACATATCATACGACTTCCAATATCTCAAAGTTTAGCAAATCTTACAGTATTCTTATGAGAATCATGCAAGAAAAATGTCAATTTAGCTAGAAGGTGGAAAGTTGCAAAAAAAAAAAAAAAAAGATGGATAAAATGAGAGTTAAACGAAGAAAACAAATATAGAAAAAAATAAGAAAGGATATATGTTTAGCGCCAAATCTTCGATACCAAATGATAAAGGGAACTACCTCAATCACATTTGAGAACTTCCCTTTTTCTAGGTGAACTCCCACAATAGTAATAAAAATAAAGCTACCACAAGAAAGCTAAACATATTTGGCTTGGAAGATTGATCGATGATCAAGAAGAAAGGAGAACTTGTTTCTAACTTCAAGATTTTGAACTCTTTACAATCTAGTTGATCAAACTAGATTGAAAGTTCTAAAAACATGCATTCTAAACACAAGATTACAAAGAAAGCATAAAGCTTGACAGAATAATTTCTAAGAAAGTTTCATTCATTTTATTACAAGTAGAAGTAGAGTATAGTTCATCCATTTTCGAAATATAGAAATCAACTAGAAAGATTAATTCACCGAATCTTAACAAAACATTCTCTACTATGCCTAGGGGTGTATGCATGACCTATCGGCTAGTTGAATGCAAAAATTCGTTTTTTGTAGGCCATTCAATTTTAGGTCTTCATAAACATGGTAAGGCATAATGTTTATTGAAGCACCTAAATCTAGCATAGTGTGAGTAATAATTCTAACTTCTATTTTGCATGACAAGGTAAACATTCTCGGATCTCTACATTTTTGGGGCATATCTTTTTTTAACAAAGCAGAGACATTCTTGCTAACAATTACTCTCTCCTCTTCCTTCCTCTTTCTTTTCTTAGTACATAAATCTTTTAAAAATTTAGAATACCAAGGTATTTGTTGAATAGCATTAAGCAAAGGGATGCTAATTTGTACCTTTTTGAACATCTCAACAAGCTCTAGGTCGATATCTTCTACCTTAGGTCTTGCTAATCTACTAGAAAATGGTGCCTTAGGTACATACGACTCCACTTTAGGAGGAAAGTAATCATATACCTTGGAAAAAATAGGAGTCTCCTTTGGTTCACTTACCTTGCTTTCTTGTTCTTTCATTACCTTTTCTTGCTTCTTTGAAGAGGATTGAACTAGGTTTGCATCTTGAGAGGAGAACAGATTTTTCTTACCGCCTCTAAGAGTGATTGCGCTTCCAGTTGCATGCTCTGGTTGAGCAAGGAGTTTTTTGGATGATTCACTCTCAAGTTTGCTTACCATAATTGCAAGTTGCGTGATTTGTATGCCCAAGTTTGAGAAGCCTTGTCTAGTCTCTTGTTGATAGGATTTGGTGTCTTGTTGAAGTTGTTTGGTTTTTTGTTGACGTTGTATATTGTCCTTTTGCAAATTGTGGAGTTCCCGTTGAAATTTCAAAGAGTTTTCACTACATCCTCGAGAGACATCTTGAGGAGCTTGAAGAAGTTTGATTCTGGTTCTCGTATTGCCCTTTGTTGAATTTTATGTCCTAAAACTCGTAGTTTGTAAATTAATAAACATATTCTATTTTGTTTTTCGATAAAGTTGTTATTGAAATTGTAATCTTGAATCCAATAAACTAAGGTCCTGAGGCTATTTAATGTAGTTTTAACTTTATGTAGTGACATAAATGTGGATCAAGTTCAAATATATAGCCAAAATGGTTTATAGTATATGAATAAGGTTAGGGCCTTATTATGGGGACACTATGGATGCGGCCCACTTTGTAGTTAATACAAACGATGTGATCCTGAATCATTCATATAGAGATATGTGAGTGGGGGCATCCTATACAATGAGTTTGCATAAGACTGAACCATGAAATAGTCACTTTTTACGTTCTAAATGCCGTTTTATGTATAAAACTGACTATTTCGTTAATTGATGACCTAGGTAACTTAATCTTAATCCTGAGCTAACTATGAACTTCTGTTCACTCGGAATTATCCTTAGATCTGCATAGGTAAGGGCAACTCATCATCGGTGGTCCAATAAGCCTCTTATTTCAATGGTAAGATCGGGTGGATAGCTGGGAATATAGGGTGCAAGACAGAATTCACTCCTACCCTTTATAAGAATAGTAGATAGATTGTTCCCTTTAGTACTGAATCCAGGTCTTGAAACAAGGGCCCACCCTCTCCTTGGCCCGAGAGGGATTCAGTTTATAGGTTGGACCTTAAACCAATTGTTCATTAGAGGATCAGTGGAACTTAAGGAACAAGATGTAGTCTTAGGGTAAAACGGTTTTTTATGACCCAGCCGAGATTATGAACAACTTGTGAAGGATTAGCTTACTAATCATGGTTATATCAAATGGACACAAATATATCTATAGAGGAGGGAGTGCAACTACGGGACTATAGTGGAATGACCCGTTAGCTAACGAATGTTGATTAGCTCCGTTTAAAGAGTTTAAGCCGACTAATCTCGGATCGTTGGAGCCATGATCTATAGGTCCATTAGGTTCCCCTACTAGCTCATATAGAATAAACTTAGAACAGTATGATAAGAATGATTCGAATTATTCAAATTAGGTGAAGAGAGAGAAACGACAAGTAAATGTGATATAGTGGTCAGGTTTTTCAGTTTAGAGATACAACTTTAATATTTAAATGTGATTTAAATATCAGAATATGAATACATTCATATTCGGAAGCTCAGAAATAATGGAAATGGTCAAAGATGTAAAAAGTCAAAGAGTTGACTTTTTGACTTTGAAAAGTCAAACTTTGACCGACCTTATATTCAAATGTGATTGAATTTCGAGAAAATGAAATGCGAATTCATGCTCGGAGGTCAAAATTAGTCAACACGGAAAAAATCATGAAAAGTCAAAATGTTAACTTTTTGGTCAAAGTTTGACTTTGACTAAATGACTATTTTGCCCTTTGACTATAGTTAGTGGGAAAATCCAAACTTTTGTTGGATAATTCCACTAACAAAATAGTGGGCTAGGTGTTGGCTTATAGTGGAGACATTAAGCCCACAAAGATAGTGGATTATAGGTGTTGGATTTTTATAGATTTGGTTCATGCAATTGTTGCATGATTTTTTTCTATAAATTGGGCTTTTCAATTTAGTTGAAAAGGTTTTTCCAATTTTGAAAAATTGTTTTCTAAAATTGGGCTAAAAAAAGGGAAAACCCATAACCAAAATTCCATCTTTTTTTCCATCTCTTTCCCTCTCTCGATTTTCTTCATCCACTGGGTCCCACAACTCGGTTTTGAGTCCAGAGGATAGTAGGTCAACTCTAGTGGTGGTCCGGAAGAGTTCGGGTCGAGATTCAGCGAGGAAAAGTGGTTTTCGGGAGCTACAAAGGTTGTATCCTATCCTATTAATTTACTGTTTTTCGACTTCAAATTGCATGCCTATTTCTTTTTGTTTAGAAGCAATTAAAGTGTATTTAGGTCCTAATTCTACTGCGTATGTCTCGTGTTCCATCACCCTTGAGATCCCCATTTGAAATTATGATGATCTTGCCACATTGGTTATAAGTTTGCCCGTGGGGGATGTACTTCCTTTGGAAACCTTCTATTGCATTTACTTGAGGTTGACCTTGTGGGAAAGCTTTCGAAGCAAGTCCAACCACACCACATCCTCCACACGTTTTAATTTGGGGAAGTCCTCATTGAGTAATCCTGTAAAAAGTGAAACGAGATGAGATACTTGAGACCTCAACTCACTAACCTCTTTAGCCTGAAAAACATCGTATTTGAGAGTCCTTGATCCAAAATTCTGAGAATTCTCCGCCATGATTTATATTAGTCACTAGCTGCAGTAGGCATTTTGTCAGCTAGAGCTCCACTGGCGGCCATATCAATGTTGCTCCTCTCAGATGGAAGCAATCCTGAATAGAAATACTGGATAAGGTATTGGTTAGAAATTTGATGATGGGGAAAGGAGGAAGCACAAAGTTGCTTATACCTTTCCCAATACTCATATAGAGACTCTCCTACTAATTGCTTTATTCCATATATTTCTTTTTGAATATTATTAATTTAGATGTAGGGAAAAAATTTTCTAAAAACTTTTTCTTAAAACTATTCAATTGTTCGATTTTATGTCCTAAAACTCGCAGTTTGTAAAAATTAAACATATTCTATTATCAAATAAAAGATGTTATTCACCATTTCTTCAATAATGGTATTGAATCTATTAATTGCATTCATAAAGTCTAAATCCAATAAACTAAGATCCATGACTATTATATGAATACTTGAACTTTATGTAGAGACATGTAGATGGATCAAGTTCGAGTAAATAGCCAAATATATGATTAAGGTTGGGTACCTTATTTTGGTAACACTATTAGATATGAAGGAAATCACAAACGGGGATCTCCATGAGCAATGGAAGTGAATCGTTCCAAATTCCATTTTGAGTGAACACAACGATTACAGTCTAAATGGAAACTAACAAGTTATGCATCAATAGAAATTACAGTATGCTATAAGAGATTCAAGGGACAGAGTATGCATGCCTTTGAAGAACCATTCTTCAAGTATCCCTAGATCAGTCTCTAATGCATCCACAACAACTCTCGAACGCAATGAACAGAACATCGAGTAGACGATCGAGTAAGTGGGAGATAAGAACACGGTCTATCTCATAGACGATGTACTCGATCATTTAGTAAATGGCAGCTTATCGCATAGACTTTGCTACAAGATCGTGTAGCAACGATCAACTGAGTAACTATTGTATAGTCAACTCTAAGCGATTGTTTAGTCTCTCAATGACTATTGTTTAGTAAAAACAACTTTCACTTGATAGCCTATTTCCGTGAATACTTTCCGAATAAAGTAACTACTAATTTTGGAAAGCAATTTTTCTTTTATCTCACGGTTACCATAAAACTTCTAATAACCTCCCACTCAAATGGTTATTAGAGAAATTTTTTTTAATTATCATATAATCAACATATTATTATAAATAAATATGATAATCAACTTGTCATATTATATTCATAACCTATAGTTTTAATGTTTCAATATATGAAACATATAAACCATAGTTCTTTTTCTATTTATGGTATTTAATATAAATCATATTTATATTAATTCCTCCATTTAATGTATCTCATACATCACACCAGTTATATCATATATAATTGAATTTCCTCTTGTTAATTTGAACACTTAAAAGTAACCCAAAATCTGATTCTCAACTTGAACCCATTGAGCTACCAAGGAGACCTCATAGACCTGTAGCTTGAAGCTCCAACGATACGTGAATAACTGACTAAACTCTTTAGTCACGAGATCTACCATCCGTTAACTGTCGAGAACTCCACTAAAGACCGACAATTGCACTCTTCTCACTACAGATATATTTCTGTATCCATATAACAAATCAACAATGCGATAACCCTTCACAAATCGCTCGTAAGTACAATTGGGCATATTTACCATTTTGCCACTGTAGTTACATCTAACTCCTTAAGTACCACTAATTCCTCTAATGAATAATAAGTCATAGTCCTACTATGACCGAGTCCTCTCTTCCAAAGAGAGAGTGTGGCCATTATGTTCAAGACCCAGAATCAGCCCTTAACGGAGCAATTTATCTACTTACCTTTGCTTCGGGGAAGGAGTGAATTCTGTCTTGTGTGACTGAGTTCGTGATGACGGGTAGAAATGTACTTTATTACAAGGAAAAGATCTAAAAAATTGAAGGATTGCGACGGTAAAAATATATAAAATCGTGTCCAAAAACATTAAGTATAGAACATTGCGATCACATGCGTCCATCGCATTAAAGCAGCTAATTTATGTATTTTGTGTAGGAAAATGCATTGGCGCAACGCGGAATTGTGATCCAAGAATTTAGCGTCCGAATGCATTAAGAGACGTTGAATGCAAGGCTATGTGATCATATGCGTTTGCGAAGATCTGCTCAAGAAGGCGGCTGCATAGAGACTGTCTCTTATACACATCTAGATGTGTATAAGAGACAGGCAGCTAATTTATGTATTTTGTGTAGGAAAATGCATTGGCGCAACGCGGAATTGTGATCCAAGAATTTAGCGTCCGAATGCATTAAGAGACGTTGAATGCAAGGCTATGTGATCATATGCGTTTGCGAAGATCTGCTCAAGAAGGTGGCTGCATAGAGCCGACGCATCAAGGTGAAAGCTTAATAAATGTCTCTTATACACATCTAGATGTGTATAAGAGACAGGACTACGACTGCAAGGCTATGCGATCGTTTGTTTGCGAAGATCTGCTCAAGAAGGTGGCTGCATAGAGCCGACGCATCAAGGTGAAAGCTTAATAAATCACGATGGGACAGAAAGCTGATGACGATCGAATCGAATTTAGTTGACAAGCCGTTAATGAACACTGTAGCAAGTACACTCATCTTTTTGGTGACAATTATTTGGCACATCAGACAGAGAATTAATGACATCCCATTAGTGTAATCATATGAGAGAAAAAGCTCTTCACTCTGAAGCTCTATAAATATCGGAGGCCAGCTTCATTAAAGGAGTTCGATTTTTATTCCAACTGAGCCATATAGAGAGTTCACCATACTGAATATAGTTAGCCTTTGTCCATAGTTTTCTTACACCTAGAAGGCGGAGGCGAGAGAAGATAGATGACGTCGGAAGATTGTTCCCGGTCAGCTCGAGAGAGTGCCGGGAAGCATTGAGAACAGAGAGAGGGTCAACTCTTGTGAAAGCAAGAATATTCTTTGGAATAGAGTAGAGAAAAACAGTGTAAAAGCCTTGGGAAGCAAGAAATTGCTACCAGGCCTCCTATCTTTACTTTCTATTGTCATCTTGTATCTTGATTTCATTTATAAAATGGAACTTGCATCTCTAAATCTTCTCACTCTCTTTACATTACGCATGAGTAACTAAACTTTTGAATGGGTTGAGAAGTACTTAGCTAGCATGACCTAAGATCTTCATTGTATGCGATCATCTTGTCTTGTGTTGCGTCCATCACCCCTTTAGAGCTACTCGAGAGAGAGTCTAAAGAAATAACCTAGACTTGAGAGAGCTAGGTTAGAATCTAGACTTGAAAAAGCAAGATTAGATCTGCATAAGCAAGAGATAGAGACTTAGAGATAAGCTCTGTTTGCTAACATGCATCGCATGCACCCTAGAAATAGGTTATGGTAGTATGTGGTCGCCTTGTGTATGTGTGTTTCATTCATCATCGCATAGACAAGAATAGAGGCTTAGTCATAAATCCTATAGAAATCACTGCATACATCGCGTGCGTTCTAAAACTAGGTGCTATAGCATTTGCATTTAGAGATGACTTGTCGTATGTATGTAGCATGATCGCATATCGTGTATGCAATCTTAGGAAGTGTTAGGTAAAACTCTTCTCAACCCATTCCCCTGCATACTCATTGTACTTTTGTTGTTATTGACTCTTTTCTCAATTCCGACACATAGAATTTATACCTTAAACAAATATACCAATCAACGCATTTTTATTTGTCATCACAAATTTATCAAAAATCACCGTCGCATATTGTCTCCATAGTCCCTATGTTCGACCCTGGGCTTACCAGGCAACCTAGTAGAATTTATACTTGGATTTTGCTAGGAAAACTTGCATGTACAATGCATACACCACAATCGCAATTTACACCGTTATTCATTGCATTAACCACACATCAAGTTTTTGGCGCCGTTGCCGGGGACTACGACAATACAAATTGTGCTAACGGTAACTTTTTGATTTTCTTTGCAGACTTTCCATCTATGTGCACTGCTTCTCCTTAGGTAAGGGAGGAAGCGAGCGTCGTATGAGCGAAGGACAAAATCCTGAGCCCAATTACGACCTAGAAATTGAGAGAACTTTCTGAAGAAGAAGAAGAAACAGCCATGCCACCAGAAGACATAGCACCGAACTCAAAAATATCATGGCGAATCCCATCCTTTTGGCGAACAACTACAATAGGCCTATCCGGGATTATGCGTCGCCCAACCTTTATGATTTCTCACCTGGAATCATGAGGCCAGCCTTAGACGGATCGAGATTCAAGATGAAACCGGTGATGCTGTAGATGATTCAAACTGCCGGACAATTTGGTGGTAGGTGTGGCGAGGATCCGCACGTTCACCTCCAGAGTTTCATTGAGATTTGCAATACATTTGTGTTCCCAAACATCTCTGCTAAGGAGGTTCAATTAACACTGTTCCCATTTTTGTTGTGTGACTAGGCACAAAAATGGGCTTATTCTCTCGAACCAGGGGAGATTACATGGGAACAGGTAGTGGAAAAGTTCATGAAGAAGTACTTCCTTTCGACGGAGAACGCTAAGGAGGAAGTTGATCACTAATTTTGAACAGGATATTGGCAAATCGCTCAGTGACGCCTGGTCGAGGTTTAAAAGACTGGTAAGAGATTGCCCGCATAATGGCTTACTTGTTTACAGATGGAAATTTTCTACCATGGTTTGAGCCCTGCATCGTAGACGGCTGCCAATGCGGTAGCAGCTGGAGGTCTGCTTTACAAGACGTACGATGAGGCTAAAAATATACTTGATCGCATTTCAAAAAATCATGAAGACTGGAGAGAAAGCGATCGAAGACTGAGAATTAAAGATAATGATGCAAATAATGAGGCCATCGCATCCCTACAAAACCAAATGGCTGCGATGATGAATTTAATACAAGGAATCGCAATCAGCAGCCCAGAAACGCAGGGGGCAAGTCAACACAATCGACCAAACGAGCGTAAGTTGTGCTACTTGTGGTGAAGGCCATCCAATGGAAGAGTGTCCAAGGAACCCACAGTCTGTTTATTTCGTGAAGAATAATC